>NC_081305.1:30625000-30925000 GCF_030435805.1 Mustela lutreola | reverse complement strand
ATAATCCCAGGAACGGTAGCCAGCACACCATTCCGATCTCCGTCGGTCTCATTGGTGGGCCAGGCAGCTGCCTAAGCAGGCAGTTTCTTTGGTGTTCCCATCTATTTGGGCTGAGCATGGCCACAGCCGATGAACAATATGGCCACAAGAGCCACCCCTCCCCCCCAACTCATCACTCTTTCCTTCTAGGAACAATCCCATTTTCACAGCACACAAGCTAGACCTGTGGGCTCCCAGTTATCTTAACTTAATAGTTTGAGGGAATTTGTGGTATAAGAAGACCCAGGGACTTCTTGACTCAGAGTTCTATATACTATCCAGGTAGGGAACTGAGGATACCTCTAGATCTGAAATATTTTGAAGGGTGTCATTGACCCTGTGAGATCTTCACCTTCCTGTTCACTATTAAAACCCAATGCCCTGGGCACTCAGTGGGTTGAGCCTCTGCCTTTGGCTCAGGTCTGATCTCAGGGCCATGGTATCGATCCCCGCGTCAGACTCTCTGCTCAGCAGGGAGCCTGCTTCCCCCACTCTCTCTCTCTGCCTGCCTCTCTGCCTACTTGTGATCTCTATCTGTCAAATAAATAAAATATTTTTTAAAAACCCCAATGCCATAAGGAAGTGCCCTTTTGCAATCAAGAGTAGAAATGAGGTTCTGTGGGTTTCTACCAATGAGTTTAGTCTTCTGCCTGGCTAAAGGGAGGCTCTCATTTAATTGGGCAATAGCAAGATAATTCAGAGATCCACAGAAGCATCTCTATCACTTCTCTCGGAAGCAAAGGCAGTCCCTTCTCTCATTTGAGCCCATTGCGCTACCCTGGCTAGCATCAGGAGAAAGCCAGCCAGGTGGGGTTCTTAGGAAAAGGCAGGACTGTGGAGGGACAGGAAACGCCAGCACTAAGCTGAATCGGTGAGTGGGTGGCACTTTTTAGGAATAAGACTGTACCTGGGTTCCTGAAGCTGCCTGCTTTGACCCAACAACAGACTCCCAAGATGGACTTGGGAGTGTCCTGGCCCTTGGCTCTTACTTGTCAAGGGGGAAACATGAGGGTCTCACCCTCCCCCATTCCACAACTGCTGTCACAGCTGCAGGGTCTTCAAGATGGCCCCCGCTGCTTTGTGGCAAGAGACCCTTCATAAACTCCAGTCGTCAACATGACAACTCTGCTAACCGGCAAGAGCCTGTTTCGCTGTCCCAGTATTTGCACTTGGCTAAACCACATCCACAGGCTGCTTCAGCACTCTTCTTTATTATTATTTAATTATTTATCTTTCCCGAAATGAACACAACATGTCAGTCCTGAGAGTCTCGGGCAAAAATTTCATAAAAAGCTGTAAAGTACAAATAGTCCTCTTTTAAAATAAGGGGGTGGGGCTCATCTTGGAGAACAAAGCCCCCCTTTGAAGACTAGCGATTCTAATTTGGAGCTGTTTCCCACTCCCAATTCCAAATCTGCATCATTAAACCATGAACGAGTGAAGAGTAATAATTGTGAGAGAGCCGAGTATTTCTTAATGATTTTCTGTCTTATACCCAAAGCAAATAAGCCAAATGCTTACTCAAAAGCTGCGGGAGAAGTCGGGGCGGGACTTGGTTTTGCAATTTCTTTTTTTTTTTTTCTATAGTCTTTCTTCTTCCACTGAAAGTGTCTATAAAATTTTTAAAGGAAAGTAGGTTGCTAAAATGTACTTAATTTGCCATGATAGATTGAGTCCATGCTTCAGTGACTGTAATTGAATCTGTGACCTATTTCTTTAGTAAAGTAGAAATAGTCTCTGGGGTTTTTGTCACTACCATCTTTTAATGAAATTCAAAAAGACTGTCAAAATGTCTACACTTTTTCTACTAGTGGTTAATGTTATTACTTTACAATTTGTTACTTTTTAATTAATCTTAATAAATGTGTACACACTCTACCTGGCTGTTGGAGATGCTAGACATTGATTCTTCACTGTCAGAAGGCAAAACAAAATTAAAAGGCCAGCAAGGGCAGAGCGGCAGGGAAAAGGTGTGGACAAATTTCAGTTCCACTTTCAAAATCTACTTGCAGGCATCCGTTTAGAGGATCTTCCCTGAGAAGAGGGGTGCGTGGGGGTGTCAGCAGCAAAAGGCTGAGGGACGTCCCTATGGCCTTCTTGCTGGTGCCACCACTAACTGCTCCAACATCGCTTATGGGCTGCAAACATGACAAGCCGACAGCCTCAGGGAGCAATATTTTATTGACAAAATGTAAGAGAAAATATGTTTGGCTGCTTTTAAGCAGTGGTGTAGGAGGGTGTTACAGAACCAGATGGTTTAAGTTAGTCTTTCATTTGCCAGGATGATGGGAAAATGCTGACTGCTCTGCAACAGAAATGGCGGTGGCCGCTCTGCCAATGGGTGATGAGCTGTGGTTTCCAGGGGCAGCTGCTCCCTCCAGAGTCCAAATGGCCCAAGGTTCCAAGTGAGTTCTAGGGTCCATCTCCTACAGTCTCTGGAGTGGGACTGAGGAATGTGTCTCCAGGTCTTCACCATGGTGGTGTCCACAAGAAAGTTCTGCAGTGATTTTTAAATATGGCCCTAGACCACAGCATCAGCATCATCTGACCTGTTGAATCAGAAACCTGGTAGCCAGAATGGGGTCCAGCAATCTGTGTTTTACAGCCCCTCCAGATGGTTCTGATTCTCAATCAAGTTTGTGAACCACTGGGCCAGAGAAAGGAGCTGGGGTAGCTGAAGCATGGTGGTGGGAGGTAAGTAGTGAAAATGAACCAACTGGGATCCAGTTGAGAACAATTGGTTGTTCCTCTTATTTCCCAAAGACATTTAGGGCTTTTCCATCTTGTTGCCTTTGATATTTCCTCTGGCTAGAATGCATCGTCTCCCACTCTCCCTTTTACCTCTTCTCAATCTCTACATCTCAAAATCATTGCCATTTCCCAAGGTTAGTTGATGTCTCCCTTATCCTACAAAGTCTGTCCTGACTCCCTCGGGAGCATGCAGTCTGTCTCTTCACTGAACCCTCAAGGCGGTCACCTTTCTTGCAGCACATACTTATAGTTTTGTGCCCCTAGGAGACAAACCCTTGGGGAGCAGGTGCTCTTTCTGGTCATTTGTTGTATCCTCATAATGCCTATTAAGGAACCGAGGAGATACTAAAATGACTTTTGAAACACAGGGAGATTCATTCAGTGGAAAATGTAGACAATACCCAGCTTATCCAATATTGGCTTGGTAAGCACCTCAATTCTCCCCTTTGTCCAGTATTCAGGGTAGATCTCCATTCACAGAAGGATGTCTATGTAGGAATGTCCTAGCAATACAACTGATGGCTCAATTTGGCATACACTTGCTATGCAGACTGCCAGGCCTCCTGCTAAGTGCTCATGACTTAGATATAAAGAAAACACAGTCTTTCCTTTTTAAAAATCCATATTCTCATTAGAAAAGTACATAAAAGATCCTCTCAATGTGCCATCGTAAGAGAGGCATGCACAAGCTTTAATGAGCAAACCTTCCTTGTACCCCACTCTGGAGTTATAAGAAATGTTGTTGGAAAAGATGTCTGAATTAAGTCTTGAAGGCTGAGGAAGAACAGCCAGGTAAGGAGATCCAGAAGAGTGTTTCAATAAAGAACAAGGCAAAGGCATAGACGTACGCAATAGTCTCATGGTAAGAAGCAAGAGGGGCATGGCTTTCAAGTACTCTAGCATTATGAGAGCATAAAATGCTAGTTGGAGACTGGCAGAAGGCTGTATCACTTACCTGGGGATCAGAAGGTAGAGGACTTTACTATCTATGCTAAAGAACTCAGAATTTATTTTAGAAGGACTTGGGGAATAGGAATAGTGATTAGACTTGCATTTTTTAAAATATTATTTTAAATTCCAATATAGTTAACATATAAAGTTATATTATAGGCTTGTATTTAAATAGATCACTCTGACTCCAGTGTTGAAAAGGGGTTCGAAGGAATGATGGAGATGAGATCCACGGTGAGCTCTGGGCATTTGCAGATCTCCCTAGACACGGGGAGCAGGATTCACTCTCAAACCAATTAGAGCAATGAGTTCTATCTCATTAGAAGCAAAGCCTGAGTAGAGCACAGTTCTTCTGAGACATAGCAGGCCTTGCTCATGGTAAATGGAATGGTAGACAGGCTGGTTTGGATAGAAAGGGCTCATCTTGTATAAGTGGCCAGACCACCCCCTCTCATTTGATAAGGATTTCCAGCTTGTGCATTTGAACCTCACAGGCCATAATAGTTCAAACAGCAATCATCCGTCATTATCATACTCTCCACAAACTTCAAGACAGACTGACTTGGACTCATTACTATTCCCACTCTCAGTCTTGCCATCCACGTTTTTATAATTTCCTGGCACACTTCTCTCAGTCAACCAAAGAATGCCCATCTTTAGCTGCTTTCTTAGGACAAATGCTAAAAGGAAGAGGTTTTTCAACGACTTGATCTTTATGCTGAGACTTAAACCACCTGTAATAATCATTGCAGCACTGCTGAGCACAAGTCCTAAAGAGCAGTCTGTTCCCATAATCAGACCCCTGAGGTCCTAGATTTGTGAAGAGAGAATTAGGAATCCTGAAGAATCTTATCGCCCAGTGGAAAACTAACTCAACCTTTCTCAGAGGGTTTTGTGGTTTAGAAAATACTCAGTGCCTGCCTAGTTCTGCTGACTCACCATTGTGATCATAGGACTACTGGTGTCCTCTGCAGGAGCTCAGGGTGAACATCTTGCTCAAGGTCACCTAGCTGGTAGGACTCCAGAATGCGAACCTAGAACATAGCTCTTCCTGCCCTGCTCTGCTCTCCACTTCACGCTAGAACAGAATCACTTGACGTGGGGTAGTTGAAGGAAGGAAGATGGTCAGAGAGAAGGAAGGAGGCACTGAGAAAAGTGGTCAAGATGGCAGATTCTGCTTTGCCACCACTACTGGCCCCCTTTGGGAATCTCTACCCTCCAAGTGGTCCATCTCCTTTCCAGAGAGAAAAGGGTATAAAGGCCAAGAAAGCACCGACTTCATACTTAATCCATGTAAAACCCCAATATCTATTCAAATTCTACTCTAGTTTCAAGGTGTAGCACAAAGCCTTAACCATCCTTTCACCCGCGGAGCTTAGAATCACTTACTTTACCCTGGAATCTCTCAAAGCAGATGACAGACAACCCAGTATTTAATGGCATCCTGTCACTTTGCTGACTCTTAGTTCCTGCCTCATCAACAATGCTAAAATCTCAGCTATCCGGAAAACAAATGCATCAGAGTGCTTGCGTTTTCCAGAGAATTGAGGGTTTTCTTCCTAGGCCCAAGCTTTTTAAAACACATAAACATTTTGGCAAAATGCACATTTATGGTATATCTTACGTATCTGTCTTTTTAGATAAACAGGATGTTAAGTACACCTTTGCCATGCATTACTCAATTGTGCCTCATGACTAGGTATCCTTGCACTTAAAGTCCTCACACTCTGGAGCCTTTTGATTTCTACCTATTTGTTTTTCAAATCTCTCTTCTCTTATTTGCATAAATTTTCAGCCATCAGTCTGCCTGTAGCAGCAAACTATTACTCTTCCAATTTATTGCTCCTAATGTTTTAGGAACTTGGACATCAAAGAATCATGTTTGCTAGATTTGTAAGAGAAGTATGAGGAACACAGATGTCCAATTAGTATTAGAAGTACCATTCTCCTTATTTAGGCTGATCTCTTGACTATTTTTTAAATAGCTAAATGTACTGGATAGCTGAATTCCAGATAAAGGAAATGTTCCAATCCACTAAGCATGGTTTTCTATAACCATTAGGTAATGTTTTCTATAACTTCCACAGCGTCCAACTCAATGCTGAGCCCACAGCAGACCCTAAACAAATTGTTTGGTTACTCTGTTTTCAAAAGAGTATCCGGCAATGACCAAAAGACTCTCTGCACTCACTGCTATTTTGAATGCCCATGGGGTTGCATGGTGTAGTAAAGCATGAACTCAGCATGGTTTTAATTTTGCATTCTTGTAAGCCAACTTTACCTCCTTCTGGAACATGGTCAGGTGTAAGCAAATAACCTTGAATAAAAAAGACAACTTCCAAAGAGACCATGGGTTGAGTGACCTCTGAAATAAATATCCATCGAAATGAAAACTAGGTCATTATTAAAATATGTTTAACTTCATTGAAGACTATTCTGGTTAACCCCCTTAGAACTACTGACCTGAGAGAGAGAGAAAAATTAAAATGGCGTGCCAAACTTGGTCCAGACTGACAATACCATATGTGTCCGTTTTGTCCATATTTTATTTTAACCCTTTGTGGAGAGGATATTGGGAAATATCAAGGAATGGTCATAGAAAGGGAAAATTAACTGAAGATAAGATATTGCATCATTTTATCAAGTGTAGAGGATCAGCGAGTTTTGGAAATTATTAAACCTATGCAATCCCTACTGCAGTGATGACATTGATGACTTCTGCCCCCTGAAGTGCTTGTCCCCCCTCCTCTGAATCTTTTCAGCATCTTTGATTTGAGGAGAGCCCTAGAAACCACAGGTTTGATCATTCAAATGCTACAATCTGGGAATTCTTAATAACTACATGGTTAGACTATCATATTTTTGCCCCGAGGTACTGATTTGAGTCTTCAAGGTGGCATTCTGCATCCTTTCCTACTGAGATCTCATTATGCATGTGTAATTTGAGTAAACAATGAGACTACTGAATTAAATTCCTCCCTTTAAATTAGCTTTAATACAGAAAGGGAGGAGATGGGGTGGTTATTATTACAGAGATCAAGTAATTAATTTTCTAAATTCTATGAAAGATCGAAAGAAATCATGCAAATGAATTGGCAAACATTTAGAACAGTGAGCACTCAAATATGTGTATTGATGGCAAAAGGAGAGAAAGTGAGTCTGGGTCAGTTCATTAGTCTCATGGAATTTCTCCATGCTGGTAAGAGTGATGTATACACGTGATTGAAGTGGCAAATAAAATTTCAGTCAGACGTCTAGTAACTGGAATTCAATATGGCTAGATATTGACTTTTTTTTAAATCACTTTTAGAAAATATATTTTGTTCAATATCATTTTAGTCCAATATCATATCTAGGAGAAATTGTGTTAATAATCATAATTCTCTCCTCCTACCTTTTATGGAAGTTTATAAGGTTTTCAACTTGCTTGATAATCCAGAAACAATGCCAGAACCTCAGCCTGAAAATACCATCTTTTTTGAAAAATGAAGTTTGAAACAAAAATATTCTGAGGCTAAGCTGTCACTAACTAGAAAAGGTAACCCACACAAACAGCACAAGCCCTCAATATGTTAGATGATCATGCTTTAATCAAGGTTTACGATAATTATCACTTAAAAATATAAGATACGTATAAATGTATGTAGAGAGAAACATCTCTCTGGTTTTGTGCTTCAAGTGTTCACATTCATGCTCTCAAATGCTCCAGCATCAGCATGAGTATCAAAAAATATTACCTACAAGAAGAAACATTATCTACATATGACTCCTCTAGGAGTTCTGGATTTCTTCCACAGGACTTGAAATAATTTAAAACTACAGATCGGGGGCGCCTGGGTGACTCAGCCTATTAAGCGTCTGCCTTTGGCTCAGGTCATGATCCCACGATCCCGGGAGCGAGCCCCACATCTGGCTCCCTGCTTCTCCCTCTCCCTCTGTTCCTGCTCGTCCTCCCTTGCTCTCGCTCTCGCTCTCTTGCTCACTCTCTTTCTCAAATAAATAAATAAAATCTTAAAAAAAATAAAAATAAAACTACAGATCCATCAGGATCCAGCCTAAACCCCCAAGCGTGTTTTCTCAGCCTCTACAAGTACTGACATTTTGGACCAGGTGATTCTTTGTTGTGACAGTGGCTGTCCTACACGTTGTAGGGTTTTACCATTGTCCCTGGCCTCTCCCCATTAGATGTCAGTGGCTTGCCAATGAGCATGGGATGTTGCCAAATGTTCCCTGGCGCACAAAGATCTCTGATTCAAAATAAAAAGAGATTATAGACATGGCATAATAAAAAAGAGACCCACGGCACAATAATAAAAAGATCCAACATATGTAGAAACTAGAAGTCTACGGAGAAGGGACAAAAGAAGAGAAAGGAGTCATAACAAAATACTGCTTAATGAGAGAAAAGCCTAATTGGGACTAGAAAGGACTGTCCCTACCCTGAGAAACACCAAGACATTCTGGTAATGAACTTCAAGGATAATAAATTAAAGAAACAAAACAAATAAATCAGTAAATACGAACATCAAGGCATGAAAAGACAAAGAAGAATTTCAGCCTCAGATGTAACCAAATGAAGACTAGAAGACTATCAAAAAATTTTTCTATCTTTGAGGTTAGCACCAAAAGGAGCCATCCTTTGCTTGAACTTCAGAGGTAGGGTCCCTGACACAGGGAAGCCTCCGCCTTGCTGGACCCCTGCTCTGATTCTGGACCACAGACTCAGGAAATAACCTAAGCCAGTGCTGTTGTTCCCTATTCCTAGTGGATGCCACCTTCCAGGTAACCCCACGAGGATGCCCAGTTAGCCACCACGTTGCCAACAATGTTTTTATTTATGGCAGAAGTGTCATTTTAATCTTCAGTAGAAGTTAATCTTTACTAAGCTTTTATCTTCTCTCTTTATTAAGATCGAACAGATTTTTTCCACGTTAAATTAGGCATTCCTGTTTCTTATTTCCTCCTGGTGAACGCTGCCCATTTTCCTACCACTTTGTTCATGTTTCAAGTTGGACTGTAGCTGCTCTTTGTGAACTGACAGATGTGTTGAGAGAATGGGCTTCTCCAGTGTGTATTTTATCTTTTGAATTTGTTTCTGGTGTTTTGCTGAACCAAAGATTTTCATTTTAATGTGGTCAAATCCTTCAGACTTTTTCTTTCCAGTCTCCGGATATCTCATCTTCCCTAGAAAGGTCTTTCTATCACTCTGGGATTATGATATTCTTAAGCATCTAGTTTCTAGGATAGCTGAGGCACAACGGATAACAAGGACTCAGATGCTTCTGACCCAATGATCAGAAGAAACCTGGGAAAAGAATGACATTTTTAAAAGGGCTAAAAGTGTAAAACACGAAGATTATACATCCCAAACAGCAGATAAATGGAAACTCCCTAGGTTTATAAAGAAGCCTTTGTCAGGCTCACCTATAATTTGAATAGACAGCAAGGACACAAAAACATACACTATGGTCCCAGAATCAACTATGGTGCCCCTTTCTAACCGTATATTATATATGCATGTACACACACACACACACAACTTTCAAGAGAATAATTCAAATCAGGTTTTTCTGAGTGCACAGAAAGAGAAAAAACTCTGAAACAAACCACAATTCTTCCCGATTCAGCATACCTTCAGGTAACCCATACACACCCCATTTTCCTTGTCACTGACTGTGATCCCTAGATCACACAGTCTCTCGGTTATGAAACTCTAAAAACTATCTATTCAATTCTCTCCCCTTCCAGTGTCATTTGAACAGAGAAAACCCAAATAGAAACTTTGCTCAATGCCCCACCCCCCATGATCTCAACCCTGTGCTCTACCTTTCTGGATTAAGTCCCTCTTGATTGATAGAACCTGGCCATCTGGTTTCAAGAAGCTCAGATCCACCAGTTTAAACTCTGGCCCCCAAGCCCCACCCACTCCTGACTGACCAGGAGCCATTGTGACGTTTCATCTGAAAGTCTCTACTGTGATGCATGCAGGAGGCACACAGGGATTTTTGCTTCACCACTTTAGGGTTCTGAAAATTGCTGGGCACATAACAGATTTATACTAGTAATTATAATAATAATGGCTAACATTGATTAAGCATATGCTATATGCCTGATGGTACTAGAACTTCTCATATCCCCCATTCTTCAGGATACATGGAAGTCCCATATCAAAATGTGAATAAAAAAGACCTTTCCACGGGAGAGATGGGATCCATTGGTTCACTGCAAAATAAACGGTATGGGAGATAGTTATTTGTGGTAAACTTCCTGTCAGGACCAATGGCAGAATGAGAACACAGACTCTTGTCCAGAACTTTTCAAAATGTCCATGATCCATGTTTGCTGTCTAACATACCCCTTGAAGAAAGCCACCTCCCTTTGTGAGGAGGATGAGGTATCCATACAGAAAAAGGAACAGGAAGTGAAGTAAAATAAAGGGTAAACAGATTCAATAACTTGCAAATAAGAGAATTCCTCATCTTTATTTTTTGAATTAACATATAATGTATTATTTGCTTCAGGGGTTAGGGTTAGGCAAATAAGAGAATTCCTGAAGGAAGCCCAGGGAAGGTGTCACAATTCCTTCTAAGATAGGTCTCAACAGCCATTACTACTGATGTTTCCTGGGCCAATGGCCACACCCATTTTATTGTATACATATGGGAGTGAAGAAGAGAGGGAGCACAGATTCTCTCTTCTTATTTCCATATGGACTAGAAATAATTATTGTGACTTACAAGGTTTTCAAATTTCTTTAATTCTCCCAATAGCATCACTGTTTTGTTACTCTTGTTATACTCTTGTTATACTATAATTC
This sequence comes from Mustela lutreola, assembly GCF_030435805.1. NCBI lineage: Eukaryota > Metazoa > Chordata > Mammalia > Carnivora > Mustelidae > Mustela > Mustela lutreola. Next base: position 30,914,442 of record NC_081305.1, on the reverse strand, counting down.
TTTTCCTATGGGGAAAACCAATTAGACCCTCAAAATAAAAGTGATAAATAAAGTTAATTTTTAAGTTTTTATTTAAATTAGTTAACATACAGTGTAGTACTAATTTCAGGTGTACCATTTGGTGACTCACCACTTGCATACATCAGGCTGGTGCTCATCACAAGTGCCCTCCTTCATCCCCATCCCCTATCTGACCAACCCTCCACCCATCTTCCCAACAAAATGATTTTTTTGCTGATTTTAGAGGGCAGCAGAAAGGGCCAAGTGGAAAATCCTATACTCTACTTGACATCTGGCCCAGTGGGTTAATTTTCTATTACTGTGTAACAAATTACCACATATTTAGCAGCTTAACATTGTTAAATTTGTTTTCTCACAAATTTCTCACAAATTTGTTCCCATGGGTCAGGAACCCATATTCCAAATGGGTCCTCATGAGGTTAAAAACAAAATGTTGGCCTTCTACATCCTTATCTGGAATTTCAATGAGAGAAATACCCATTCCCCATGCTCTTTTAGGTGGTCAGAAGAATGTATTTCCTTGATGCTATGTGACTGAATTCTCCATGTTCTTGCTAGCTATTGGCCGAGGGCCGCTCTTGGAGTCACAGGATGTAGCACTCAGGACAGACAATCTACAACATGACTGTGTATTACTTCAAGGCTAGCAGGAGTATTTTGGTTTCTTCCTTCACAAAGGGCCCACCCAGCTTTTTACGAACTCTCCTGATTAGCTCAGACTCAGCAGAGACAGTCTTCCTTTTGATGATCTCAAAATCAACTGATCTGAGGCTTTGACTACATCTGCAAAATCTCTTCACCTTTGTCACACCGTGTAACCTAATCGGGAGAGTAAACAGTGCAAACACCAGGGAGCAGGAATCTTGGGACCATCCCAGAATTCTGCCTGTTGCTCCCATAGAACCAGAATGTGCTGTGAGAGAGCACACCAAGCCCATGCGTGATGAATGCAGAGAGAAGGCACAGAGACATAAAGGAGGAGGTGGCCCGAGATGAGACAAAGGAGGAGTGATCGACTCATAAAACAAAAGCCCTTCAATGCCTAGGGCTAGTTTTTTAAGAGTGTGTTCATCATCGCCTCACCACTATGCCCCCAAAGCAGTAGGTGTCTGATTTCCAAGTGCAGCTCAAAATCCACATAAAGAAGGAGGTGTCCCTGTGCAGAACTGAGTGACTTCCTGAAGAGTCAGACGAGTCACATCCCATAGAACAGACAGAAGTGTTAAGGTCACATCTGAGTCTCTAGGCCTCAGCCAAAACTTCTCATTTCAATTAGATCAAGACTCCTGAACATTTTAATATTGGGAACGTTTGCGGTTCCCTGTCAGAGCCATCTCTGCTTTAACATTCCTTGGGGCTTGGCAAGGGAAAGTCACCTCATTTTCACAACTTCACGGCATTTTTTCACATCATGAAAATGCCCTCATGTTTGTCACTCGTACAATAAACAAAAGCAAGAAAGCAAATCCATCTGCAGAACAGTGCCATATGAAGCTAAATTAAAATGCTAATGGGTGAGCACGACACAGAGAAAACAACACACTGCCGAGAGTTAAGGGAACATGGATTTCACGCAGAAGGGTCCTTCAAACCACAGTCTGTACGACCCACTCCATCTGAGGAGCTAGAGACAGCCAAAGTAGGACAGAAGTAGAAACCAAACTTTCATGGCTCCTTGTCCATGTTATTGCTCCCTTCAACTCTCTGGCTTGTTTTTTTTTTCTTGGAACGAGGTTATGGGAAGTCTGAAGAGACAGCCCCTGGCAATACTTCCTCCCAGAAAAAAAGCCCTTTTTCTTCTTGCCCCTCCAACCATTTGTGTGATGGAACTACGTTGATAATAGACAGGAAGATGCAATTACCTTCCAGGTCTGAGCAAGGAGAGAATACGCCAAGATGGACATGGGAACAGAACTAACTAAGACACTTGTCCTTAAGAAACTAGCCCGGGGTGCCTGGGTGGCTCAGTGGGTTAAGCCGCTGCCTTCGGCTCAGGTCATGATCTCAGGGTCCTGGGATCGAGGCCCGCATCGGGCTCTCTGCTCAGCAGGGAGCCTGCTTCCCTCTCTCTCTCTCTCTGCCTGCCTCTCTGTCTACTTGTGATCTCTCTCTGTCAAAAAAATAAATAAAATCTTTAAAAAAAAAAAAAAGAAACTAGCCTGAATGTATGCCTCTGATACTCTCATCAATATGGAGCCAAACGACTCAGTCTATAGATGTTAGATGCACTAAGGAGGTTCCAGTCACAGTATTCTCCCTTAGGTGTAGAACTTAGGAACAATATATTGATGAATCAACTTCAAAGATCTCTGGAAGAAAACAGAATTGCATCCAGTTCATTTAGGAATAAATAATACGCCTGAAATTTGGAAACAACATGTAGTCCCATTAAGATTCTCCTGCAGTAACAAAAGAGAACAAGATATGTAAGATATTCCAAGCACCCCCTCTCTGCAGAAGGACTTCAGAGGTGTGTTTGACGAAAAGGTCTTAATTCTCTGCTGCTATTCCAAATACTTCTTTAAAAAAGAAAAAAAAAAAAAAACCTTTCTATACATTGTGCATGTATTGAGTACGTCCAAACCATAAATGTGCATTGATTCTCTGGTTGCCATGGCAGAAGGAATACGGTTTCTATGTTATGATGGTAGTTGCCATATGTTCAGCTTCAAGTCAACTGATTCCATCACAAAAGGAGGAGAGAACGAAGTGGGGGCTGTAGAGCCTCACCTCTCCCAAGATTCCAGTTAGGACTGAGATGTCACATGAGCCTGACACTGAACTTGTGCTATAGTCGTGGCTTCTAAGCAAACACATTTGCAAGGGATTCATACATGCAGGCCAGGACTCTAGGAGCCTGACCAGCAGCTAACTCCCAAAAAGTACTTATAATTTCCAAAACAGCCCAAGAGTTGATCTAGAGAAGACTTACAGCCAAAAAGGGACACATTCTTTGGGGGTGGGGGGCAAGTGGAGCCGTTAATGCCCTCTCTTAGGGAGCTGGAACTGGAGACATGGAGAGGGAATGTGGGAATTCAGGACCACATGTAGAATCGAGAAGTATTTAATCATAAGAGATAGATCCGGAGCAAGTCCTAGAATTAGAAGGTATCTTGACCCTTGAAAGCCACATCTCAGAGGGTGAGTTGAGCACATTCTTGCCCCAACCCCTTCTCCTTAAAGAAGCCCAGGCTGGCTGTTTCAGTGTTTGACATTGGTCTGGCTCAATGCAACAATCAAGGATGTGGCTATGTTGCCAATCAGGATGTGGCCATCTCCACGGTCAGAACACTAATGAGTGCTCTGAGTGTCCAAGAGCTGGTATTCTTCCAGGGCCCTGAAAGTAAATGGGCTTTTCACTGCTAGAGGAATTTATTTGTTTCTGGAACTCTATCGTATGCATTATTGAATCCCTATAGCAGCAATCTAAATGATCCTTGAAGGACCCAGAGCCCTTCCAAAACAACACAACTTTAAGGAGAGGACTTCTGGCACTGAGTTATATGGGCCCAATGGCCTTTTTTAATGACTTACATTTTCTTTACTCTAGAAATTCATAAGACTCTCAGAAATAACAGAATCTGCCTTGGCATCTACACTAATTTTTTTGTCTTTATTGTCATTCAGTTAATGTGCTGGGTACTTCCTAAGTAGACACCTTGCTAGGGTTTTCATTTCTTTATCAGGCCATCAAACCAATAAAGAAAAGACAACCCACTAAACAAATGAGCAAAGGACTTGAATAGACACTTCACAAAAGAACTCCAAACATCCAATTGACAAATGAAAGATATGCTTAATCTCACTGTTAATCAGAGAAATGCAAAATGAAACTATAGGAAGATACTGCTACACACCCACCAGATTGGCTCAAATTTAAAAGCCTGGCAATATCAATCTTGATGGAGATGTGACACATTTAGAACTCTCATCAGGCTAGTAGGAATGTAAACTGGTAATACCACTTTGGAAAACAGCTAGGCATTATCCAATAAATTGAAGAATTGCAAATATATGAAATAGCAACCATACTCTAAAGGATGTTTCCAGAGATAACAATTGTATATGCACACCGAGACCGCTCACAGAGACATTGCTTGGAATAGCCCCACATAGAAATTTCCCAAATGTCAATGTGAGAATGGATAAATAAAGCCATTTATCATAGAAGGTTATCTAGTGTTTAAAATGAACAAACTCCAAGGGCACCCGGGGGGGCTTGGTCAGTTATGAGTCTGCCTTCGGCTCAGGTGATAATCCCAGGGTCCTGGGATCAAGTCCCCGCATGGAGCTCCCTGCTCAGTGAGGAGGCTGCATCTCCCTCCGCCCTTCCCCACCCTGCTCATGCTTGCTCACTCTCCCTTCTCTCCCCAAAATAAATAAATCTTTAAAAACTAAAACAAAATGAAAAACTCCACCTAAACTTGAAGACATGGTTAACTCCATGGGAGCGGGAAAGTTGTCAAGTAGGCACCTACACGGGGGCTTGACCTAGGATGATGGCCACGTAGATTTTTATTGTTGTACGTACATACACACACACGCACACACACATACACACTTCATTCTCCAGCCAGCTATATCTCAAAAGAAAAGCTCAAAGAAAACTTCATATCCAACAGGTACCTCAAGTAGAAAGTAATCAGAGTTTGTTTTTTTGAAAACTTTATCCCAGAGCTTGAAATGTAATTCAAACAAATCTTAGCAGCATTCTCCATTTGTCTATTTCAACTTATCTTGGAGCTGCCTGTATTGTCTACCTAACAACTCTTTGGGATAATGAGTTTCACAGAGATACACAAGAAGAAAAACTGTAGGGCGGCCAGAAGAAGAGTTCAGAGAGCTCGGGTTTTTTAGGAAGGAAAAAAAAAAGAAAGACTCTTCCTCCTTCTTCTACAAGGGGGCAGGGACTCGAGTAGAGAATCCTCATCAAACTATGTGTTTCCTCTGATGAGCTCTTGTTATGATAATTATTATCACTCCAAAGATGTTGATAATTATATTTAGACAGTTTTTAAAGCAATATTGTATAATATTTTCCCCCATTTAACACCAGCGTCAGAGCGGATGAAAACTGAGTCAGATGAAATGCAGGGCTGCTGGTTGGTCCACAAAGTGTTCCCATCAACCGTGTAAGTGAGTTTTATAATGTATACATTATAGTCGGGGGGAAACATACTCTTTTGGAAAGGACCGATTCTTGGCACATAATCAGTTCCCATTGAATTTAAATGACTTTTGGTCCTACACCGATGCTGATAAAATACTTTCAAATGTACAGAATATTAACCAAATGTTTATATTAAACAACTCCTTTCAGGTGAAAATGCGCTCGGCGAAGCGTAGCTCCCCGGAGCAAGTTAGTGAATATTAATGTTCAGCAGATCATGAGGAACTACAAGTTCTCCAATGTAAGAAGCCGAGTGGGAGATGAGAGAGCAAGGTTGGTGGACGGGCCCTACCAGGGGAAGGTACAATCACATTGGACATAACCTCATTGAGATGCAAATGGAGTTTGACGTACAGGCAGTCAGGGCTGCCAGGAACTAGGAAGCAATCGTGGGCTGGGGGGGAAAGAGCACGGGGCTCTGGTCTGTGCTTCCAGATTCCACATGCTGCAGACCTCCGCTGGCCTCAGACCTGCCTGGGCCCCAGCAACAGAGAGATTTATAGGACGTGCCTCATCATTGATACCAGCCAATTGCTAGTTAATTGTGGGCCCTGATTTCAGGTAAGTGAAGGCTGCTTATCACAAGAAACATTCAGACTTAATATTTAAGTATTACGGTATTTCAAATCTGCCGAAGCACCCTGTCCATTTCCAATTATCATTGTTTATCTGCGGGTGTCAGGAAACCACACGTCCTGTATGGGACACATACATATGCAGCATCCAGTAACTAGACACATATTTCAGAGGACAGACAGCTTTTATCAACTGGGCTGCAGATCGAAGTGAACGCTCTGCATATCTGGTGGTGGGGAAAAGGCCATGTTCAGAGACATCAGGTCCGGGGCAATGCCCAGCACTGACTAGGATGTTACTGGAGAATTTGGTCAGCTAGCCCCAGTCCCTTCCATAAGGGACTTCCACTCCCTTATCCATAAAATGAGGATATCAGCATTTCAGTGTGAAGTGCTTTGAGCTACTGGGGAAAACTGTCTCTATAAGTAGAAAGTACTATGTTTTTTAACCGAGTGTTAATAATACTTGCAAGTTTTACACATGTTTAAGTTCTTTTGTTGTGGTGGTTATAATCACATTATGTTTCCAGCAACTACTTTTAAAATTAGTAAGGTTAAATCTTCTCAGATTTATTCACGTTCAGAATGACTAATGGGAGAGGGAAACACATTATTGTTCTCATTTTATATAGATCACGGAATTTCAGTTCTGCAAAATCTCTTTCAAGATGACTTTGTATCATGACCTTGGTGCTGTCTCTCCTCTAAATTATTCTAAAATATTGACTTTCTCTAATTTTCAAACACTATTTCCAGGAAAGCAGAGTAGAGAATTTTCCCTGAAATTAAGCTCAAATCTCTCCAATGATATCTTACATCTACTTGAAGATTCAGAAGCTTGCAGACCCAGATTTCCTAGGAGGCTATCATCTATTGGTTGAGCTGATGAAGTGGGTGCTGGAGCCCAGAGACAGTGAGCATCTGGCTCAAAGTCAACCCAGCTCATTTCCAAGCCAGGATTATAATCCCCATCAGATGCCTTCCCTACCATGTTAAATTCACCTTAGGCCATTCAGATCCTAACCAAGTGCCCACCATGTCTTTGGCCTCTGCCGAAGGTAGATATAGAAGACAATCATAGACAAACAAACACAAATGCCAATGCGAAGTGAGAGTAGAAAACCAAATAAGCATAAGATTCCTCCTTCTGCTCTAAGAGTTTACCATCTAGCTGAGAAGAGACATTCAAAAGATATGCAATAGTCAGATTATAAGATAAAACAACACAAACACTGTCACTGGCCAGACTAAATTAATTCCAAACTTACGGGAGTAGACCAATGCCTTGAAAGGCATTCATCCCACAAATGGGCCCTACTTAATAAGTAAGTCAATAAAGTTTCTGTGATCAAGTATATTTGGGGCACGCACCGCCGTCTTACAGAGTCCCAAAACACAGTGACATTTCAGTGCTCTGAGAAGACTCCCAGTAAAGGAATCTGTGGCATAACTTCAGGCTTGTGTTTTTCAGACTGATTTGATCCTAAGACCTTTTCAAGACTTTCAACAGACTTGGCCTTTTTCTAATTCATCTCCAGGACCCTAAACTCCAGCCATACTTGTAAATTCTCCAGTATCTCTGCATCTCTGGCCCCAAGGGCAATGTCTGGCATGTGATTCATTATGTCTATGTGCTGAGTAAATACATCAGCTGCTCTGTGCTATCAGGGACTTAAAGACTCACTAAGCCCTAACCTCTGTCCCTTAGGTGAGCCTCTCAAATGTTCACGTTTATACGAATCCACCTGGTAATGGTTAAAATGAGTTTCTGATACAGTATATCTGGGGCAGAGGCTGACGATCTGATTTTCTAACAAGCTCGCAGGAAAAGCCAATGCTGCCAGGGCCCAGGATCATGCTTTCAGGCCGCGAGGAGGTAGGAACTCATGCAGGCAACGGGCAGGCACCTTGAAAGGATGTATTTGCACCACAGATCCAGGACAAGGTGCTATGGGAACAGCAGGGAGGACATGATTTGCTCTGCCTGGGTAGGGAGGCAGTGGAGGAGTGCCTTGTAAATCTCATGAGGAGGGGCCGCTCCAGGTGAGTTGGGAAGAGTGATAACATTTCTGCAGGTAAAGGAAGGAAGGACATGTGGGTTGAGCAAACAGCATGAACTATGTGATGGAGTGGAGAACAGTGTATGGCATATTCAGGTAGCAGTAAGGGTGGGGACATGGTATTTGGGGGTATAGGCAGGAGTACAGAAGACAGCAGGAGTCAAACCCAGAAGGAATATTAGATGGGATCGTGGAAAGCACTGCATTTTAAACGTCCAAACATTTAACATGGAGCTTTGAGAACAGATAAACTGCTGTGAGAGAAATCCTAGTGGGTGAGCATGGCCTTCATGCCACCCTTTCACTGAGCCACGTGGCCACGGCGGACACCGGCTGCTCTCGGATTTAGCTCTGCTTTCAGATTTTCATGGGAAGTCAGAGAGGTTCTCAAAATCCCACGATTGACAGAGCATAATCAATCCCTTTCACTGGCTGGGGATTAAGCTGTTTTTTAAAAAAGCACTTAGCATTTCAAGGGTGCTTTCACAAGGCATCTCCTCAAATCTAGGAAGCTATGAACTTTATTTAGCGGTTACAGACAAGACTACTACTGCTTACGGGGCTGTATTCTTCCATTCTGTTTCAGATTTCGGTCCAGCTGTTCTGGGATCTTTTATTTTAGAAACTGGAAAACCAGGGCTATTAATAGAGTCAGGCAGCCAATTTAAATCTGATAATGTGCTGACACTTGGCTGCGTACTTCAGCACAGATGCCCATGTGTACAATGTGTATTTATTTCTGTACAAATGTGTACAATGCATATGGATAAATAATAGCAAATACTATGGAGTCCACACTTAATATTCCACAGGGCCACCTGGGAATTATTCTCTGCCTCCTAAATAGGGCATTCTTTGACATGGAAACATCACTTAGAAGATACATTCAACCTGTAGGTTCAGGAGTCATGAGGATTATAAATACACACAACCCCTATTCTGGGTGGAAAAGAGACCCACAGAAAACCACAACATTCTAGCTAAACTTCCCTTTACTTTTCTTCACATACCTTATCCCGTAGTCAGACTACTCCCTATTGGCCATAGCTGACCAGCAATTTTCTTCTTCTTCTCATTCATGTTATTCCCTCTACTGTGCAAGAGTGTGGGCTTTGGGGTTATCCTTGGGTTCAAGGTCAAGCTCTGTCATTTTCTAGCTGTGCGATTTGGAGCAAATTTCTTACTAAACAGAACTGTTCCCTCATGTCTACAATGACAAGAGTCACTGCACTTTCATCAGAGGACTGTTGTAAGGATCAAATGAGAGAACCCAAGTGAGTACTCATTAGATCAGTGGCTGCCTGGAGTGAAGGGCTATGGGATGGTGCTCAGAGACAGGCACCAGGAAGCTTTCTAAGGTGATAATGTACTGTATATATTTATGAAAGAAATGGCTACATGGGGGTATTTTTTCCTGTCCAATAAATGGGAGTAATTATTATAATTCCCTCTTCTCTACATCGGAATACTATCCATTTTTCAAAGCTTACATCAGACACCATCTCCTCCATGAGCCCTGTGATAGTTTCTCCAATCAGAAGGAATTCCTTTTTACTTTGAACTAACATTCCTTCACCTGCACTTCTAAAACCCTTAGAAGCTCCCTGGTGCTGAGGTCTAGTTCTTTGTATGTATCTCAAATTTTCATGACTAGAACAGTTAGCCCCTTGAAGAGGCACATCTGTGCGGTCTTGGGATTCTGCACTGCATACAGAGTCCTACACTCTTCATCCGTCCATTAAGTGGAAAGAGTGAATTCAATGTGAGATACATAAGACTGCCTTGAACCCCATTCCAGAACCTCAACCCTATCAAAGTCCTCCTTAAGATTTCCATAATTATAGTTTCCCTCTGGCTTTAGCTATTACTTGCATTATGTGGACTGTGTTGCCTTGACCCAGCCATGAGATGCTGTGACATTTCTTATCATGGACATATGCACACATGGACACATGAAATAGACTTTAATGAAGACTTGGGGGCGGGCAGTATTGCAAACAGGTGGCACCCACCCCACAGCAATGCCAAGAGCCGCAAACAAAGCCAGCCTGTTCTTAAATGTCCTTGTGGCCACCACCCCCCACCAACACCACCACCAGAGGTTTTACATAAAGCCTTCTACCATCACTTTGTCTCTTGTCTGCTTCCTTCTGAACTCTCCTTCTTCTCCCTCTCAGGAGCAAAAACAAATACTTTGCTTTGTCTCAGGTAGAGAAGTTCAGCCATTATCTTACTTGATTAAATCCCAGCCCAACTCCTGTGCTCTCAGCATCTCATCTTGAATCCTAGCACTTCCTGATGTTATTTTCCCACATCAAGCAGCTTCCTTCTCGAAAAGAATTTTGGTGACAGCGATGAAGATAATTTTCATCCTTGTCACTGAATACCCAAACAAAAGCACAGACTGCGGGAAGAATGAAATTTTAAAAACCACAAGGAAAGACCAATGACTCCTCAAAATAGAGCTTAATGAGAGAATGATGGCTGAGGAGTCTACCTCCTACATCAGTCACCTTACTTGCTACCAGCACCAATACCATACCAGAACCACCATCTTAAACCACCATCTCCCAAACATGGGAGCCTGGAGCTGAAAACAGCTGAGTTGTTCCAACAAACTTGAAGTTTGTGAGAGTAAGACAGAAGCCAAAATGAATCATTTTTATCTTGTGTTTACAATGGCCTCTTCTAAGACTTTGCAAATTACTGAAAGAGAAGAGGAATATCTATGTCTGGCAGGAGGGGTTTGTCTAGAACAGCTGGGCAGGAGAAGAGAGGCAAGTCACATCCAGGAGACCTGTAAATTGGGTACAGCCATGTGAACAATGTCCTGGACATGAAAAAATATTAACTGGAGAATTCTCTGCTGTTTTCCTGAAACTGAAAACGGAGTAGCCATCCCTCGAGGAAGTATCTGCCTCTATTAAAGGCTGGCAAGATAAACCTGTGTTCTTTTCAACATGGACCCTTCCAAATGGGTCTGTGTTCATTAAATTTAATTTGTTAACTCTTCAACTAAATACATCATAGTGTATCCACACCATGTTCTTGACACTGCATGAAACACAGAAAGGAGTCAGGAAATGACATCAGTGTAAAGCCAGTGATTCCCAACCTTGACTGCCCTATAGAATCACATAAGGAGCTTTGACACCCTTGATTCCAAAGCCACGCTTCAGATCAAGTAATCAGAACATAGGGAAGTTACCTGGCCATATGTAGTTTTGTGTTGTTTTAACATGGCTCAGTATTAAGAAAACAATTCCAAAACTTGGAAATAAGCAATAGGATAACAACATAGACTTTCAACATCATGGTGGAGAAACTGTTTAACAGGTTCACCCCAAAGACTATCTAAGTCTTTAGGGTGACGTACCATCATTTGATTTCACATTTACTAGGATTTTTCACAACTCTGTAAGAATAGATAATGCCTTGTAGAACAGTGGTTCCCAAACCTTGATACATAACAGAGTTACCCAGAAAGCTAATAAAGTATATAGAAGTTCAGGCTTATTAAAGCAGAACAGAGTTTGGGTTTCTGTAATTTTAGCAAGTTCCCAGGTGATTCTGACACACATCCAAGTTTGACAACCTCTGTTGTAGAAGTCTGATGGCAGTGCTATAGATTTTGGTCCATTAACAATGCAAATACAGGGGCGCCTGGGTGGCTCAGTGGGTTAAAGCCTCTGCCTTCGGCTCAGGTCATGATCTCAGGGTCCTGGGATCGAGCCCCGCATAGGGCTCTCTGCTCAGCAGGGAGCCTGCTTCCCCCTTCCCTCTCTCTGCCTGCCTCTCTGCCTACTTGTGATCTCTGTCTGTCAAATAAATAAATAAAATCTTTAAAAAAAAAAAAAAAAAAAAAAAAAACAATGCAAATACATTTTTCCAGGAGAGATGTTAATAATTTCTGTCCAATTTGAAGATTATAGAGTGCTTTTTTTTTGGGGGGGGGCTCCATAGAACATTAAACAATTTTATATCTATCTAACCTAGCAATCTTATACCAGCATTTTTTTTCAGGACCTATATCTATTTGACCTTCTAATTCTCTTTGAACATATCGTGCTGGTTCTCTCATTAAACGAATCAAATAAGTCTTTGGCAAGTACAGACTGCATATTTGTATGAGAGTCAAGTTTTCAACTTTTGAAATTATACTTTGACACCAGGTGATCTAATGTGCATCCAAGACTGAGATTCACTGCTATAGATAGAAGCCAAAAACCTGGGAAGCATCCAAAAAGAAACCCCTGTTTTCTCTACACCAAATATAATAAGCTAATTATTCCTGCAAGCCTTTCATGAGTCACACCTCACAATAATAAAATTAATATTTATTGAGTGTTTACTATTGCCAAACACTATTCTGAGAACTTTGCATGCATTATTAACTCTTTTAATCATTACACAACCCTAAAAGATAGGTACACTCCTCTTAACTAACCCCAAGTTTACAAATAAGAAAATAGAGGCACAAAAAGGTAAAGGAACTTGTCTATAGTTACACAAATGATAAAAGACCGAGCATACATTCACACCAAGAACATGCGAACAACACACTTGGTTCGGCCTATGCCCTTCCTGGCCAAGTCAGACCACTCTTCAAAAAGGAATTGGAAAGATCCCATCTTCATGGTCATTTCTCCAGATTCATGGCAGCCCTCATCTGGCTACCTGAATTATTTAAAAAACCAAGGCCAACCAAAAACTTATACTCTAACCATTGTTTTCTTTGGCAAGGTTATCACATACCCTTTCATTGTTTGCCCAGCCCACTACTAGGAATCATTTTCAAAAAGGCAGGTGTCTAACATCTAAACATGAGTATCTTAAAAACAGATTAGATAATAAGCCTAATAGAAACCTCAGTTGTATCCAAGAGGAGACATTTGATGTGTTTGGAGATTTGAAACCCTTGTCATGTAATTCTGTGGATTCCCGAAGTGCAATAATAAAAATATAAAAATAAGAGGGAGAAATATTTTAAATCTCCTCCTAATTTAAACTCACCCAAATCAACATTTGGGCAGGTCCATCAAAAAGCACTTGGTGAGAAATCATCTGTGCACTAAGTGCTTTTTTTCCTACCATGAGCAAAGGTCTGAATTGTAAGTAATATTGGCAAGAACAAGCTATAAGTTAAGATGCAAATCCAAATCGAGTGTGAGGCGTTCTGGCTTCAAGCCTGGTAATTGAATTTCCAGTTTATTATCCTTAATGTTTTTTAATGTGAGTTTGCAATTCAAGTCAAAATGGAAAGCTGCTCCTCCAAATCTTTCCCCTGAAGCACTTCCAGGAACAATTTCTTTTCAAAATCAAGAAATGGTTTTGGGTCAGGAGTGCACTTTAACTTTTTCAGACTCTAGAAAAGTCTGTCCTGAGGATGCACAAAACCATAGGTCCAAAGGGCACTAAGTTGGAGACCAGGGATTCTAGAATCTGAACCTGGCACTGGAGTTTCTAAGGGAAATAGAAGAGCTACTTACTGTTAGCTGGTTAAGATGCCATGTCACAGCTGGGAATTTCAAGGGACATGGTGTTGACATGTAGGGCCATACACGGTGGGTGGGAAAGAGGCTTCATATGAAATCCTCCTGCTTCATCAAACTTGGTTTATCCACCCCAAAGTTGGATAAAAACTTTGGTTTTTTATCAAAAGCCTGAGTCTTTTGAGGCCTAGCTGTTAAAACAGCTAGGCCTCATCAAGAGCCCACTTTTTCCAAAGCCCATTCCTTTTTCCTAAAACTAGCCCTGAATCAACGCTGAGGACCACATTGCTTTGAACTAGTCTTCTTAATGGAGAATGAGGTTTAAAGGTGCGACTAGCTTACTGTGATGACAGTAACAAAAACAGTAACTATAAACACAACCTAATGAGGTTTTGCCATGTTGCAAGTTACATTCAACTCTATGCATTATTTGTTATATAATGTAACTCCCATAATAGGCTGAAAAGATAAGTTATCGTCCCCCAATTTTATATAGGAAAACTGAGGTTTAGAGAGTTCAAGTAATGTTCCCAAGGTGATATAACTACAATGGAGGCTTAGCTAATATTCCCACCTAAATCTGTGTGCTCTGAAGCTTGTGCTTTTTATTACTAAGCTTAAGGGACTGTATACTTTCATTTTTCTTTAAACATTTAAGCATTCATGTATGTATACACATATATGTTTCTGTGTGTAAAAAAGAGTATGAGGAAGAAAGCAAAGCTGTCCCATAAGCTCATTGCCTGCACATGTACATGGCATGAAAATCCAAGTATGGTAACATTAGAAGATGAAAATTAAAAGCTTTCCCTAGGCTCTGTCCCCAAAGGTAACTATTTGTATATTTCCTTATACATCCTACCATGAAAAAATATTGTGCACTGCCTTGCAAAATGTATATATATTTCCTCCTCCAAGTTGTTTCTTTTGTTTATTTCTCCTCCATATTATTATCCTGCCTTCTTTGGATAATACAATATAAACTGACATGCCCTTGCTTTTTTTTTTTTTTTTTTTACATATTATATCTTGATGTTCTCTCCATATCCATATGTATGCATGTGTAATTTTTTCAAAAATCGTTTAATATTCCATTAATTGACATAACTGGCTCCCAAGTATGTTAATTCAGATTATACCTCTTTTTTGTAATGAAAAAGTTTAGTATAGAAATATAGTGTAATAAGTATTTTTATGATATATTTTGACATATCCTTAAGGTAATTTATAGCAGTCAGGTTTTGTTAGTGAGGGGTCATGTGCATTGTTTAAAATTCCTGTAGACATTGCCAAATTTCCCTCTAAAGAGGCTACATCAATTTGCCTTCCCACTGGCAGTCTGTGAGGGGTGTTTTTTACTGTGTCCACTTACTTTCGTGTCTGTGTCACTTGATGCTCCCACCAACCTTATGGCAGGTAGAATATGGGTGTCACTCCTGTTTCTAGCATGAGTCATGGCTACAGCCCAGATGTTCTTATTCTAATTACAGAAACCTTTCCTCAGACAAATTGCACTTGAAAGATGAAAATATAAATCAACAGTCAGTATCTTCTGTTTCTACCTTTGACAGATGAAGATAACAAACACAACTGGGACCTTGTGTGGTTCAGGGCTCTGGGATAAGGACTTTAACCAAGTTTGGAACCTCCTAAAATACCACTCACTTAGAATCTGGGACTGAGCCATGACCTTCTATTGTTCAAAGGCATTTTCCTTTGTAATAATTCCATGGAAAGAAAAATGACTTGAAAGTTGTATTTATTAAACAGCCCCAAAGGCATTTGAACATCAATTTACATTTTTCTTTTTTATAGAAAATAAAAACATAGTTAAGTGTAAATGAATGTCAAACATATGGTTTACATTTCCTTTAAGATGCATGTGGGTTTTAAAAACTAATGGAAATACCTTCAGAGAAACACACTCCACAGTATGGTGAATCAAGATATGCAGAACGTTTGAAGCGAGCCAACATGGCAAGATGGTTCTTGTAGAAGCGGTCTTCTGACCCCTCACGTGAGATTTCAAGGGAGTCAGCTCTCTGAACTCCTGTTCAGGCTCCTGACTTAAAGGGATGTTATCAAGATACTTCAAAGTTAAGGCCTTTGCTATTATTCCCCAGCCATTTAATGAACACCTATTCTGTTCTGGGAATCAGAGATAAGAAGATAAATAAGAGATAGTCCTTCCTCAGGGAATTGAAGTCCTAGTGAGGAAACCAGATAAGAAAAGAGGAAAAAAAAAATGGGGTTGGGACACCTGGGTGGCTCAGTGGGTTAAAACCTCTGCCTTCGGCTCAAGTCATGATCCCAGGGTTTTGGAATCAAGCCCAGCATCGAGTTCTCTGCTCAGCAGGGAGCCTGCTTCCTCCCTCTCTCTCTCTCTGCCTGCCTTTCTGCCTACTTGTGATCTGTCAAATAAATAACTAAAAAAAAAAAAAAAACCTAAAAAAAAAAAGGGGGGGGCTCAATGGGGTATAACATAGTCAGGTCAGTACAAAGAAGAACACTCACCCTGCTTTGTGGAGGGGGAGGGGGAGGGGAAGGGAAGATAGCCTAATGGAGAAAACATCTACTTAATAGATCTGGGGGATGAGTAGGAGTATCTGGCCCGAGTTTGCTGAGGCCATCACAGCACAAAGAGCCGTGTACCCAAGGGCAGAGGCATGGGAGGCTTGGCTCTGCAGGAAATGATGGTAGTTCCACTTGACTGAAATGACGGAAATGATGCTAGCTCCAATGACTGGAATATAGAATAGACTATGGAGGGGGGAGTAGTTAGCAAGAAGGCCAGACAACAAGCTGGTGTCAGACCATGCTACAGTGTTTGAACTCCACTGAAAAGAACCAATAAAGGGTTTAAGGAGAATATTTGGGGTTTTAGATTATTCTGTCCTATGTTTGGGAAACAGATTAGAAAAAGAGCAGTACTGGGGCTCCTGGGTGGCCCAGTCGGTTAACCCTCTGCCTTCGGCTCAGGTCAGGATCTCAGGGTCCTGGGATCGAGCCCCACATTGGGCTCTCTGCTCAGCAGGGAGCCTGCTTCCTCCTGTCTCTCTCTGCCTGCCTCTCTGACTATTTGTGACCTCTGTCTGTCAAATAAATAAATAAAATCTTAAAAAAAAAAAAAAAAGAAAGAAAGAAAAGAAAAAGAGCAGTATTGGAGATCAGGAGGTCAGTTAGAGTGCTGTTGCTGAAATTCCATGAGTCGTGATGAAGACCCACACTGAAGGGTTAGCAGTGAAGAAAGAGAGAAACGGATGGATACAGAAGGTTAAGATAGAATCTCAAAACGATAATTTTAAGTGTAAAAAATAAAATTTCTGAATGATATTTACAAATGATATTAAAACAGTTCATTGCATTATTTACAAATATTTACCTTTTTCCATGGTTGAGCACACTTTACTAATTAGTTTATTTAATTATCTATTCATTTAAATTTTTATTTTAATTCTGTTTGTTAACATACAGGGCAATATTGGTTTCAGAAGTAGAATTCAGTGGTTCATCACTTATGTACAACAGCCGGTGCTCAGCACCACAAGTGTCCTCCTTAATACCTACCCCCCATGTAGCCCTCCCCCAACCAACCTCCCTCCAACAATGCTGTTTGTTCTCTATCCTTAAGAGTCTCTTATGGTTTGTTTCCCTCTCTCTTTACACCCCTCCCATAAGCTCGTCTGTGCTGTTTCTTAAATTCCACATATGAGTGAAATTATACAGCATTTGTCTTTCTCGGAGTTATTTCACTTAGCATAATACAGTCTAGCTCCAGCCACATCTCTGAGAACGGCACGATTTCATTCCTTTTCCATGGCCGATTAATATTGCACTGTGTATATATACCACATCTTTATCCATTCATCAGCTGGTGGACATTTAGGCTGTTTCCATAGTGTGGCTATTGTTGATAATGCTGCCATGAGCATCGGGGTGCATGTACCCCTTTAAATCTGCATCTTTGGGCCCTTTGGGTAAACATCTAGTAGTGCAATTAACTTTTTGGGAAACCTCCATACCATTTTCCAGAGTGGCTGCACCAGTTTGCATTCCTACCAACAGTGCAAGAAGGTTCTCTTTTTTTCCATATCCTCACCAACATCTGTTTTCTCCTGTTGTTGATTTTAGCCATTCTGACAGGTGTGAGGAGGTATCTCATCGTGGTTTCATTTGCATTCCCTCATGATGAGTGATGCTGGGCATCTTTCTATGTGTCTGTTAGCCATCTGGATATTGTCTTCGGAACTGTCTATTCATGTCTCCTGCCCATTTCTAAACTGGATTATTATGGTTTTTGGGGCGTTGAGTTTGATATGTTCTTTGTAGATTTGGGATACTAACCCCTTATCAGGTATGCCATTTACAAGTATCCTCTCTCCTTCCACAGACTGCCTTTTAATTCTGTTGATTTTCCTTTGCTGTGCCGAAGCTTTTTTATCTTGATGAAGTCCCAAGAGTTCATTTTTGTTTTTGTTTCCCTTGCCTCCAGCAATGTGTCTCATAATAAGTTGTTATGGTTGAGGTCAAAGAGGTTGCTGCCTGTGTTTTCTTCTAGGATTTTGATGGTTTCCTGTCTTTCAGTTAGGTCTTTCATTCATCTAGGATTTATTTTTGTGGATGGTGTAGGGAAGTGATCCAGTTTCGTTTTCTGTACAGTGCTGCCCAGTTTTCCCTGCACCATTTGTTGAAGAGACTGCCTTTTTTCCTTTGGATATTCTTTCCTGCTTCATCGAAGATTACTTGATCATGGAGTTGTGGGTCCATCTCAGGGTTTTCTTTTCTGTGCTATTGATCTCTGTGTCTGCTTTTGTGCCTGTACCATATGGTATCGATTACTACAGCTTTGTAATAGAGTTTGGAGTCTGGAATTGTGATGCCTCCAGCTTTGCTTTTCTTTTTCAGGATTGCTTTGGCTATTTGGGGTCTTCTGTGGTTCCATACAGTTTTTAGTTTTAGGATTTTTTTTTTTTTTTAGCTCTGTGAAAAATGCTGGCGGTATTTTGATAAGGATTGCATGAAATGTATAGATTGCTTTGGGTTAGTACAGACAAATACACTTACCTTAGTAGCAGACACATAAAAGCATGCCTAGAGATACCTACCACCAGGAAAAATGGAGAAGTCAAGAATAGGTATTTAAAAGCCTTCAAAAATGAATGGTTTTATTAAACCATTCATTTAGTTTTTCAATCTCTGCACCACTGGCATTTTGGCATTTGATTTCTCACTGGGGAGAAGTGTCCTGTGCATGGCAAGATGTGTAGCGGTGTCCCTGTCCTCAATACAGGGGACGTGAGTAGCACGTCCCCAAGTCATGACCATCAAATATGTCTCACAGTTTGGCCATGTGTCCTGGGAGGGCAGAGCAGGCAAAATACCCTTGGTCAAGAGCTACTAGTTTAGTAGATGGGTGTTCTTTTACATTATTCCTTATACTTTTCTTTGAAAAAAATTTGTTATAAATGGGGTGGGGAGAATATTCCTTCAGCTATGATTTCAATCAGCTGAAGCATGTGCTTGGCATTGAGCTATCAAGTTGCATAAAACAAAACCCTGTTTCTAAGCAGTCGATGTGTAGCCAGGCATCTTACTGTGGAAGGGAAGAAGCTTTGGTGTGGGACAGATCAACCTAAAGATGGACTGGAGACAGATCTAGGACAGATCTCAGGACAGCTCCTAACTCAGCCACATATGAGCTGTGAGAACTTCAGTTCAGTTCTCCTCTCCAAAGTGAGTATTTTTCTTAAAAAATCCAGGTGATACCTCCAGGTAACCTCTGAAACATGGTAAGAATGCTATAAGCAGTAGGAATGATACTGTTTATTGTTGTTTTCATCACAATTTGTAAGTACATACTGACAATACAAGAGAGTGTTGATGACATCGTCTCTGCGCAAACCCCCCTCTCCCCCCGCCCCACCCCACCATCACAGGTGGCCATGAGGGACAGGAGAGCAATTTGATCCTCGCCGTTGCTGGCCAGGTCCTCCCATCTCAGTTCAGTTGCCAAGCACCCTCAGTCTGCAGTCACGGAAGCATCAGTGACAGTGACAGAAAGGAAGAGAGCAGATACAGGCTGAGCAGGAAGAAACAGCTCCAGTGGTTCATGCCGTAGAAGGAGGTTCTGGAGAAGGTCTGATATATTTACTTAAATTTTCAGGCTTTATGAAATCCAAACCCCTTCGTCCTTTTTTTTTTTTTTTTTTTTGGTCTTTCAATCCTGCCTGGATTCTCCTTCTTTATAGGCCCTACAGGGTGATACCTGATCACACTGCCCCTAAGAGCTGGCTAATTCCATGCTCAAATGAAAACTGGTAACGTGTTCTCATAACGTAGGAAATGTTTGGGAGTCTTAGGCAAACTTCCTTGGCATCTGAGCAGCCTTCCTTGGTAACAGGCCTGATGCTAGTTGGTTTCCTCCCAAATATATGTACATTGTATTATACTTTCATAATAAACTCTTTGCAAGAATCAGAAAGTTTCTATTAGCATATTCTGTTTACTGTGCTTAACAGGCTATTTTTTAATTTAGATCATTAAATTCTGTACTGAAAATGTCCAAGTGTATTATGGTCAGCTCTGTGCCACATCTTTGCATATGCCAAATGGCTACAAAGTTGCTACAGGAGTTGAAGAAGGAAATAAATCCTCCCTCTAGAGCAACCAAAAAGCCTAGCCTAAAAGGAAGCCTCTGAGCTCACCCACAAGGAATGGCTGTGATTTGTTTGCCCAGTAATAGAAGGCAGACAGTCCTTGTTTGTACAACAAACGCAAATGAGGATAAAACAATAGGAAACAGGACAATAGAGAGGAGAACTATGATGCTGATTTGACTTTGAACATCAGAATCAGAGCACCACAGAATCACTTAATGCTAACTCACTTAATTCATTCAATAATTAATTGGGTAGCACCTAAAATGATTCCAGCACCGCACTAGATACTAGGGTGGATCTAACCCAGATCTTTTTACAGCACCAGGAAACCAATCAATCATTATGGAGTTATCAAGATCCACTGATGTGTGTGTGTGTGTGTGTGTGTGTGTGTGTTCTAGAAATGGAATAAGAACTCTACAACATCATTTGTATGACATTAGTGTCACACAGTGTCACTAGAATGACTCAAATATGTCATCTCAAATTTGGTTTTGCCCACTAACATACGAAGTTATACATCATCATTGTTTCGTATCCTCCTAGAGGGAACATGACCCAAGACATACCTTCACCATCCTCCCCTTCCCACAATACATGGTTCCCAAGGACAGCCTCTGTCCTCATGGATGAATTCAATTCACAGAAATTAATTGTTTCCAGAGTTCTTTTCATCTCCTGAAATACACAGGATCACAATGGGCTGGAAGAAAAGGCTGTAAGAACAATCCACATTGCTGCTAAGTAATCATTCTCAGTGGGCTTTATCTGGGCTGCACATGCCTTTAATCTGCTTTTAAAAACATTAAAACTCATTTAATATACTTCTAAAAATGAATAAGGCAATAGGAAAGGAACACATTAATGACTATTCACACAACCTGTTAAAATTTTAACCCAGTTTATTATTTAGTGTACTGTAAATCAAATTAATTACAAATATTGGTACTGACAACGCACGCATAATTAGTTTTTAATCTTTACTGCCTTAACACAGTTGAGGTGCAAAGAAAGACTTCTTAGTGCTATCTGACTATATTAACAAACTGCTTAGAGGTAAACCACTGTAATTTATATGCATTTTATTCACACATAACTCTCCAATGGCTCTCTTGTGATGCTTAGTAATCCAGTGCCAACATGGATTGAAATGGTTTAGCAAACACTTAACCAGAAATGAAAATTAGTATCTACCAGGAGATGATGTGATTAGTTACTGTACTGCAGCCTATGGTTTTCAAAGTTTCAATTTACCCCAATATGCAAAATCAGTGTCTTATTGTACCAAGCTGGCAACAACTGGAGTTCTATAACCTAAAAATCTAAATAAGTGCACAGTGAGATAAAAAGTAAGGCACCCCAAATCTACTTTATTGCTGCAGGACACCTCTGAGATGGAGATGAACTTCTTCATTTTACAGATGGGGAATATAGAGAACTATCAGAGAAACTGTATCTTATCAAGGTCCCACCCACTGTGAAGTTCGATCCTGTGCCTCACAGACATTCCAGGTATCCCTTGAGGGCTTCCTAACTGTGCTATTATAAGACAGAACATCCACATGGTGTAATTGATGGGAAAGGAACAGGATCCTCTTTATGAGCCAGAGCTTGGAATTGCATCATTATTAATTATTCTTCAGGGATATGATAAGATTTTCTATATTACTTTTTTCTCAAATTTCCAATTGTTAGAACAGTACCTAAAAAAGTAAGAGCTTAAATCATCAGTTAGCACCTTGGTAGGAATCCTAACAAAATAAGGACAGAATAGCCATGAAACCACTGATCAAAGAGATAGGATGTTCGAACTCACAGAAAAGGAAAATGATTTCACTTCTTACGATCAGAGCAAAGTCAAATGGCTAGAGCCAGTGGGTTTGCTATCACCGGCTGAGCCAATGGCCTCACTTGTCAAGGATGCTGTGGAGATCTTTTGAGAAGCAGCAGCTAAGGGTTGGCCTACAGTGACTTTCTAGTTCCCCTCTAGCTTCCAGCTTTCCTTAGTCATTGGAAACAGAATGAACAAGGTAGATGTTTACAGAGTTGAAGGGGGGCTTGAGACAAGAAGTGGGATAATACCCAAAATAAACTCTGCTTACTTTCTATTTTCTTATAAAGTAAAATTGCCATGAGAACAACTGAATAAAAAGAGAGAATACCTGTTTGAAACCACAGAGTCCCCTACCATATCCTATCGAGTAGCATCTAGAAGTGAGGGCTGGGATATATCCAGATCCCTAACATGTCGGTGAGACCTCTAAGCCTTGAATACCTTATGGGGGTCCTAGACCATGAAGCTGCTTTCGATTCCCATCATCCCTGTAAGGAGGAGTTAAAATGTAGGGTTTGTTATTTTAACTAGGGGCAGGAAACAGTGGGATTATTCAGAGGGCACTGAAATCTAATGCATTCTTGTTACATGTTAGACATTATTATTTGATTTCTCTAACCCTTCCTCCAAAGGGATTACTATTTTTGTGGTTTAGAATTCTACGTAGATATGCTTAGTGCTCAGTTAAACACACACACACACACAATTAACTAAGGTGAGCACATACGCATTTATTTATTTTAAATACCAAAGGGCCAAACCTTGATGGATAGAGAAGCTCTTGACCTTTAATCCAAAAACTCCTAGGAACTACTGAATGAAACTGGCAGTGTAGAGCCCAGCATAAACAAGCCATAGGTCAGAACTTCCCAGCAAGTGAGCCACACATGAGTTATAAGTGGGTAGAAACCAGTTTGGAATTTGGAAAACCTTTAAAAATTGCATTAAAAACTCTAGATTCAAAACTAAGGTTCAGGGGGCGCCTGAGTGGCTCAGTGGGTTAAAGCCTCTGCCTTTGGGCCAGGGTCCTGGGATCAAGCCCCGCGTGCTCTCTGCTCAGCGGGGAGCCTGCTTCCTCCTCTCTCTCTGCCTGCCTCTCTGTCTATTTGTGATCTCTGAGTGTCAAATAAATAAATAAAATCTTAAAAAAAAAAACAAAAACTAAAGTTCAGGACCTTGGATGGAGCCCATGACAACGAGGGTTCCTGAAGGGTACCTTATGAAGCATCCCCATGAAGATATCTCTAGGTGACTGTTACACTCAGGGTCTGACCCACTCATCTCTCAAAGTGGCCCGGGAGACGTGAGGCGGGTGGTGCCCGCAGAGAGCTTGCCTCCCCCCGGCCGTGGTTCTGTACCCCCGTTTGCCTAACACGTTGTTATAGTCACTGCGAACGACGATGAGAAAAAGTTGGGAAAGCTCTCCTCCGGGTAACGTGAAGACCATTTCACTTTCTGCGACTAAACATTTTCTCTTCGACTACTTGAAGTGAGAACCGGAAGGGACAAAGAGCACGCCTCGTGTTTTCTACCTCTCCAAGGACTGCTCTATCACGTACCCCATCTGCACCTCAAAACAACTCTGTAAGGCAAAACGGTTTTCTTGCCCTGGTTTGAGGAGAGTGAACCAAGTGATTATTTTTATCACTTTTAAATGGGTGTCCTCTTCACGTGCTTCTCTCTCCCTTCCTTCCTCCCATGCTCCTTCTCTCCACGTCCACCAGACAACATCAGATGGAGGTTTCATCATGTCATGGGAGCACCTTTCATGTGACTGCCTTTCTGGTGTCATGAGGGCTAACCACATGCTGACCTATGCAGAGAGAATCCCAATGCCATCTGAGTCAGTGAAAAGTGCCATAAAAGCACCAGTCATCTAAAACAAAAGTTACTTAAGATATTCGGTATATACTGTTGCCCTGAAGATGTTGCTTCCTAAATGCTCAATTATCAAGAAACCTGCATAGTTACCAAACAAATGCTACAGAGGAATCGTTCCAGTCTACTGAACAACGGTTCTTCTTCCTCACGAAGGCTACAATGGCTTAGCAAAAGCATGTTGAGTTTTTTCTGCAATGAAAAGTCGCATAGCCCCATCTGGGCATCAAACACTATGCTGCTATGCTGTTCTTTCTAGAAAGATCTATGAGGGAGGTGAGCTGAGGGCAGTAACAATCTGGGTTAGCATGGGGAGCTTTTTGCCCCATTTATTAAAATTAAGTGCTAATTGGTCCCAGAGCTGCAGACAAATCTGAGATACAAAATAGCATGCATCGTGGGCATTTCTCCTCCTACTAGTCTGAAGTGTCCTCAAAAAGCACGAGTGCTGGCCTGTATCGTAGGGATGATCTTTAGTGAATTATCAAATGAAGGAAGGATGGAAGAAAGGAATGAATGAATGAATGAATGAATGAATAAACAAATGAAGAGGAAATTCCCATTTTTGGTAGGATTTTGGTTTTAAAACTAGGTTCCAGGAGCACCCAAGTGGCTCAGCTGGTTAAGTGTCCGACTCTTGGCTTCAGTTCAGGTCATGATCTCAGGGTCCTGGGATCGAGCCCTCCAACAGGCTCCCGACTGAGCAGGGAGTCTGCTGAAGATTCTCTCCCCCTCTCCTTCTGCCCCTCCCCCCTGCTCATGCATATGCACACTCTCTCTCTAAAATAAATAAATCTTTAAAAAAAATAAGCTAACTTCTAGCCTACCAGACACTGTTACTGATCACAATATTATTCACAATCAAGTATCACTTAGTTCATATGTACAGACCCCATCCAGCCACCTGAAGGGTAACATCTCTCACCTTTGGCTCCCTACCAACATCTCAGAAGTTTCACCTACACTATTTCTCTAGTTCCTTTGAGTGTAGATATTTTTATCCTTATTTTTTAGGTAAATAAATAAACTTACACAGGGTGCCCATGGGTGGCTCAGTTGGATAAGTGTCTGCCTTTGGCTCAGGTCATGATCCCGGGAGCCCCTTGTCAGGCTTTCTGCTCAGCAGGGAGTCTGCTTTTCCCTCTGCCCCTTATCTTACTCATGCTCTCTCTCTTTCTCTATCTCAAATAAATAAAAAAAATCAATAAAATAAAATAAAGAAATAAACTCACTTAATGAGATTAGATTACCTTGCTTTCATGGACTGAATATTTGCATCCCCCCAAATTCATATACTGAAACCCCAACCACCAGTGGGATGGTATAAGGAGGTGAGGCTTTGGGGAGGTAATGAGGTCATGACTGTGGAGGCCCCAGGATGAAATTAGTGTCTGTTGGGAAGGGCACTCTTGCTTGCAGACTTTTGACACCCACTTGGCCACATAAGAATAGGCATTGCACCTCTAACACTTCCTTACTTAGACATAGAGAGTCCTCCCAACTTTGCTGGACTGGTCACCTGAAGTGGGAATAGCTTTCCCTGTTTCATACTCGGTATGTGTTCCTCTGTTCTGCTTAAGCATGGGTACCATAGGACACCTGATCAACCATACTGCACTGTCTGTCCTCTTCAAGGAAAGAACAAGGTCCTTCTGCTTAAGCATCAGAAAGGCTATGTACTGGCCAAATGCCCTGTGTCAGCCGGTGGGAGGGACCCCCTGATCTGGGGGACAGACATTTACCACTGAAGCTGATCTTGCTCTGTCTCTTCTCTATGTGAATCAAGTGCTATTCTCTCTAGTGCTGGCCTGGGTTTGTGGTTTACATCACCTGGACTATGGGTTTTTTGTTATAGCCACCCAAATTGCCTAAGACACTTGTAGAAGGATGAAAAGAAGAGCAAGTTGTACTGAGAATGTCATCTTCGATCCATGGGTCGTAGCTTCTTGCAGTACAATGCTGAGAAGAGAAGCTGCATCCAAGTTCAGAGGAAAGGCAAGGCCTGTGTGATGAGCAGTGTCCACCATGGACGCTGAAGAGGACAATGGGAAGTAGCATGCCACGTTGTGCTGATCCTAAGTGAAAGTTATACCTTACTCACTCTCCTCTTCCACCTGTCTAGATTATTATGGAAAGGCACTATCACTTCTCTTCAATCTTCCCAAACCAAACTCAAGCACACCTTCGATGCTCAATGTGGATTCATTCATTAAATTGAATTAGGGAAAAATGGCCTTCCCTCTGGGCCAGATGGCAAAGAACGTGATGCTATGATGGTAACAAGAGCAATAACAACAACAAAACCACAAATGTTTTGGATTTTATGGCCAAGGTTTGAACCCAAGACCTATGAATTCTCCATGATGGACAACTTGCCTCCCCAGTGGAATCCTAGGAATATAATAAAATAGCTTTCCTTCCCTCAGAATGAGCTCCCGCCACGTACTTTTAGTTGAAAATCAAATCTGAATGCTGTGTCTTCTCATGCATCTTCAAGATTTATTCATGAGTCACAGCTGAATGCTCTGTGTGTTATATTTACGTGAACAAACACACATTTAAAAAAAAAAAAAAAGAATCAGTTCCATTATCTAGATAGATGTGTGTTTGTCAGCCTCTGAGAGAATATCCATCCTGGATGGTCTGAGCATTCAGCCACTCTTTTAAAAACATCAGTCAGGCATTGTAAGACATATAACTACAGCATAAGCAATGACCTTTAGACGTGTCTCCCCTCCTATTAGCTACACACTGTGAAGCAGAAACAAGCTGATACTGAAAATCTGTGTAGTATCAGTTTAGAAGCTATTTATTTCAAATGCATTCTGCCTGGTGCACCGACCATAATTGCATTAACAGTGGCAATGTATTGAGACATTATTCAAAGGAATTCAAACAGGTGTTCATTCATCCCACCCCCACTCTCCTCAACGTGCTCATGTAGGTGTGTGTACACACAACACACACACACACACACACACTTTTCAAAAAAGACTCACAGGGCCCTATCGCTGCTGTTGTTCTGTTGTTGTTTCCCCCTCCTAACAAAGGATCCTATGGTCATTTAGAGTCTTCGTAACATTTTTTCAATTAAATTTCTAAAGCCTTATCAGGTGTACAGCGTCTTCAAGGGACACAGCTGTCACGGGAAATATACGAGCCTTGTAATCTTTCAAATGACTCAGCCACAGTGATAAATTTACCCTCCATTACCTAAAGGGCAAATGGCACTTAGAACAACAATAACAGGGGTGCCTGGGTGGCTCAGTGGGTGAAGCCTCTGCCTTCAGCTCAGGTCATGATCTCAGGGTCCTGGGATTGAGGCCCCCATCAGGCTCTCTGCTCAGCGGGGAGCCTGCTTCCTCCTCTCTCTCTCTGCCTGCCTCTCTGCCTACTTGTGATCTCAGTCTGTCAAATAAATAAATAAAATCTTAAAAAAAAAAAAAAGAACAACAATAACAACAAAGAGTTTTATTTGGGGCAGTTACTTTTCCCAGGATTTTTCTTTAGATATAAGTCACATGACTCCAGTCAAACTTAATTCTGGCTGCTGCCCCTGTCAACATGGGATAACTCCCAGTGTTAAAAAAAAGCTGGTGGCAGAAACACTGTTAATGACACTTCATGCAAAAAAAAAAAAATTATAAGATAATTTGGATTATGAACTTTTGCAATTAATCAGGCTTGTGCCAGCTGGTCTTTACATATCATTCGCCTTAAAAAAAAAAAAAAAATCTATTGACCACAAGAATACTCTCAGTCTTCTCCACAACAGAAATCGTGGCACAATTTTTCCACTAACTGCCTGAACACTTCATAGTGCATGTCTGTGAGTTGCCATTGATCTTCCCCAGCCTGGAAACATAAGAGTCAACATGTACTGTTTTCCAAACCAAGCATAAACCTACACAATGATCTCGTTTCATTAACAATTAGTTTCCTATTGCTGCTGTAACAAACTACTCTAAGCTTGGTGGTTTGAAAAAGAAAAAAAAACACACACATATGCAAATTTGTTGTCCCATATTTCTGGAGGTCGGAAGTCTGAAATGAGTGTTCCAGGGATAAAACCAAGGTGCTGACAAGGCTGGTTCCTTTTGGAGGCTCTGGGGGAAGAATCCAACCCTTCGCCTTTTCCAGTTCCCAGTGGACACCTGTATTCTTTGGTCTGTGGTCCCTTCCTCTCCTTCTTGCAAGCACATCACTCTAGTCTGTTTCTGTCACCACATTGCCTCCTCTTCTGAAGCCGAATCTCCCTCCTCCTCTTCCTTGCATTCAGGACAAACCCAAATAATCCAGGACACTCCACTCCCCCCCGCCCCATCTTAAGATCCTCAACTGAATCAAGGGGAACTGCAAAGTCTCTTTTGCCATATAAATTACAGGTTCTGGGGAGTAAGACCTAAATATCTCAGGGAGACATTATTCTACCAGGCATATCCACTAATTGTTTGCCAAAATAAGAA
This sequence comes from Mustela lutreola, assembly GCF_030435805.1. NCBI lineage: Eukaryota > Metazoa > Chordata > Mammalia > Carnivora > Mustelidae > Mustela > Mustela lutreola. The sequence continues at coordinate 30,886,287 of NC_081305.1, read as the reverse complement.
GAAAAGGGAATTGGGGCACCTGGGTGGGCCAGTGGGTTAAGCCTCTGCCTTCAGCTCGGGTCGTGATCTCAGGGTCCTGGGATCGAGCCCCACATTTGGGCTCTCTGCTCAGCGGGGAGCCTGCTTCCTCCTCTCTCTCTCTCTGCTTGCCTCTCTGCTTACTTGTGATCTCTCTCTGTCAAATAAAATCTTTTTTAAAAAAAAAGGAAAGGGAATTGATTTCTCTTTTTAAATGGGACATTATTCAATGAATCTTAAACTAGTACATCAAAAACTTGGGGAGCCTGGGTGGCTCAGTGGGTTAAGCCTCTGCCTTAGGCTCAAGTCATGATCCCAGTGTCCTGGGATCGAGTCCCGCATCGGGCTCTCTGCTCAGCAAGGAGCCTGCTTCCCCCTCTCTCTCTGCCTGCCTCTCTGCCTACTTGTGATCTCTCTCCCTCTGTCAAATAAATAAATAAAATATTTTTTAAAAAGCCTTAAAAAACCTAATGATGTACTGTATAGTGGCTATCATAACACAATAAAAATATAATATAAAGAAATTTAAAAATAAAAAATTTAAAAATGGGACATTGCTCAGAAACAGAGTATACAGAATAGAATTATTTCCAAAGAATATAAATCTAAACTGTAACATCAAGCTCCATCGTTAGCATAATATTTAAAGCAGTTTCTTGAAATAAAGATAACTGTTACACCATTAGGAATATGGAAGCAGAACCTATGGACCGACAGGGCTTTCAATTGCAAAAAAACAAACAAACAAAAAAACAAATCCAATTTGAACTAACTTCAGCTAAGGAGGAAAGAAATTGATTAAAGAATTGCTAAATCCTAGATAGCTCAGCTCTGTCTTTGGGAAGAAACCAAAAGAATTTGGACATTAAAAAAAAAAAAAAAACATGACTAAGGTTACACCAAAGGAAGAGTGGGATGTGTACTTTTCTGGAATTTTACTAAAGGTACTGGATTGAGGTGCTAAGCCTAGGGTTTCATCCAGCAACATGCCTTGTTAGTAAATGGGGACAAGTTACTTAAAATCCCAGCCTCGGTTTCCCTGTATGTAAAGTGAATAAAGTAAGAGTACTCAATACACCATTACTGTGAGGATCAAATGAGATACTACAAATACGTTACTTAATAACAAACAGCATCTGCTCAACACAGGTGACAATAACCTGAAGAAATCATCAACTCATTCTTACAGACCAACTCATGAATAATTTCTCAGCTGTCCCTAGTTTTTGCCTCACTTTCCCAAGTTTCAAACTTCTGAATGGGGTCACTCGAATCCATTGTTCCCCACCTCTCAAAGAATGGAAACAAGAAAAATCTTGCCCTTTATTTCCATAGGGAAAGCAGAGCCCTATCTCATCCAATGAGCAGTACCCCTCTAAGTAAGATTATTTGGGCACTGAGTTGAAGATAAAGGAAAGACAAATGGCCCCACAGCTGATGTTGACAGGTATGAGGAAAAATCCAATTTAGAACAGCAGCAGCCAATTAAAAGTATCATGGGGCCAAGAGCCACATCGAAAGGAACAATTCACTGACCAACTGACCATTCCCCCTACATTTCCCGGTTACCTCAGTGACCTCAGCTCATTTTCTTAATCTTGATTTACTTGGTTTCCCCTTAGTAGAAGTTTAATTCTTATTTTTTGGTATACATTTTTGAAGATTTAAAACATTAAAATGTACCAATATAATTTATGAAAGTCTATTATATGTGTACATTGGATATTTTTAATTTGTATAAATATTATTAAAAATGGATCCATTTCAAATTTGGAGATGGGGCACATGTTGGAGGTTGGAAGATAGGTTTTTGATAATGATCAAAGGAAATTTTAATTCATCTGAAATGATTTTATTATATTAAAACATTTAAATTCAACCTAAAGCAAATATTGACAAAATTTAATAGCAGTTAATTTTGGGTGATAAAAGTACATGTTAATTACATCTTTCTAGTTTCTTAATTTTTTAATTTCTCAAAAATAGTCATACCAAGTTATAGCATAACAAAATGGAAAACAGCACAAAACATGTTCTAAAAGCCTGAATACTTAGTAATATGTGCAAACCTATAAAGTGGAGAGGAGAGAGAATTCTTTCCAGTTGCACGAAATGGAATTTAATAAAGAGTGCATTAATTCATTGTATTTGATCCAATGAAAACAGAAAAGTCATACAACTATGAAAAAGACCACACAGCATGTAAGAAGGAAAGGTCTGAATAATAACCTCTCCAGTTTGGCGTTGGAACAGCTCTTTGTTATACTCTAACACAAAGGCCAAGGGCTCTAGGGAAAAGTGGACTTTTCCTAATGTGTTGAAGTAGAAAACTGCTGTCCACAAATACTATAGGTCAACAGGCCTTGGGCAATGAAAGTCTTCCTGACAAAGGTGAACCAGGTAGAGGAGCAAAGCAAGAAAGGCTATAATTCATTAAACACTCTACTACAAAGATCATTAAAGCCAGAAGTACTCTCTGGGCACCTGGGTGGCTCAGTTGGTTTAAGAATCTGCTTTCAGCTCAGGTCATGATCTCTGGGTCCTGGGACTGAGCCCCACACTGGGCTCCCTGCTCAGTGGAGAGTCTGCTTCTCCCTCTCCCTCTGTCCCTTCCCACTGCTTGTTTTCTAATAAATAAATAAAATCTGAAACAAAACAAAACAAAGCAAAACAAAAAGCAAACCTAGAAGAACTCTCAAAGGGGATAATCTTCCATGAGTATAGATGAAAAATCTAAGGCCCAAAAGGAGGTGACCAGCATTACATAACCAGCCACAGCAACAAAGAACTGGAACCCGAATCTTATGCTCCCTTGGACCAATGAATATTAACTCCTCTGATATACATCATACAAGGGGCTCTGGCATCTGGCCCCCACCCACCTTCCAATGCCAATCTCCTACCATGATCCCATATTCCAGTTTGGGTTCCCTAACAGAGTGGCAATTCTCAATTCTCTCTACCTTTGCACAGATGTTCCTAGTGCTTCCAAAAGTAGATTTCTTCTCATCTTTCAAATCTGAGCCCCTTCCTTTGATCCCCGAAAGACCCAACTTAAGCTGGGTTCCCTCCTCTGTATTCCCATGACATCCACTACCTCTCCTTGTCACAGCACTTAGCATTTGCTGTGTTCCCTCCCCACCAGACTGTGACCATTTGAGAAAAAAAGAGAACACGCTCTGCACTCCTATTAAATTCAGGGGTTTATTGCCAAGGTCGCTTTGCATTGATTCTAGTGACCTTCTTGGAGTGAGAGAATGGAAAAGGTGTAACTGCAGTGAGGAACATGGGCAATATCAGCTCTAACATTCTGTGGCTATGAACTCCACCCTCCTTTCTAGCTCTGATGAAGAAGGTACCTCTTCCACTTTGAAGTCTTTTCCTCATTAACTCAGTCTGCAACACTTGATTGGAAACTAAGCATCCCAACAAGATGGCTGTCACTTCCTTTTCACATGGATGTCTCTTCAACTAGACTACCAACGGCCTGAAGGCAGGAACTGCATGTGTCACTTCCCCTGCCTTTCAGATCTTTGATTCAAAAGTATGCAATGAACACTTGCAGATGATAATCCTGTTACTAAAACAATGTTCCATAACCCCTCTGCTATTATTAATGCCAGTTTCAAAGATGGCAGAGAAATGAAAAGTGTGTTCATGTGTCCATAAGCTTAGGAATCAGTTGACCTAATCAAAGTAAAATGAATCCTTGTTAGAAGCCTAATGGGGCACCAGCCTGGATGGCACTGGAGATGGTCCTAGAGAGGTCCTGGGCAGGAAGTTGGATAGAGCAGAGGAAGGAAACAAAGGAAGATGTCTTGTTTATTGTGAATTTGTAAATTTCATTTGTATGATGATTTCTCGGGGGCTATATATCTATGGCCTTTGCTGTTCACTCTGGTTGGGTCACTGCTGACAATCGTTTAGCTGCATATCCACATTGTCTTGCCTCTTGGCCAGTAACAGGACAGCACAAAAGAAGCCATAAGTCAAGAAAGGTCATAGGCTCTTGCTCTCCTGGTGCCCTGTTTAAGTTGCCCTGGTATCAGAGGGACCATGCTGCCTGGGTTGCCTATCTTTGTCAATGCTCAACACTGTTGACCTTCCTCAAAAGGGAGAAGGGAAAAGGCGTAACCATAGCTGCATAAAATGATCCCATGGATCAAGAAAGTAGGGAAAAACTGGCATAGTTAAACAAGTCTGTTTGCTGCAGGACTTTGCAGAGCCATTGGTATGCAGATAACGCTTCCAAAGAGGGTCTATAATTTGTAGAGCTTCCCACACTTAAACTTATCCCACAACAGTTTTTTATTAGATTATTCTGTAGGAGTGGTGTTCTATGAAACACACTTTGAGGAATGCTGTGTTAAGTCAAATAAAAATGTATTAACATATTACAAGCTTATCAGGTTAAGCTAAGTTAGCAGAACATTGAGGGAGAGGAGAGGAGCTCTCACCCACCACTAAAGAGGTTTTGTTTTGTTGTTTTGCTTTGCTTTACTTTGAACACACTTCTATTGCATGATCTGCCTGCTGGAAAATACTGGTGTAGACAAGGAAGACTCATCCCCTATGGAGAATTTATCTTCTAACATCTCTGATGATTTCTGGCTCCAACATTTCCCCCTTTGCAAGGATCCACATCTTTAGTCTAATGGAGTCTAATTTGACTGCTAGCCAGTTTAGGATTCTGGGGTTCTGCAAAAAACTCTGATCTTGAAACCAACTAAACTCTCAGTATGTGTTGTTACCAGTGACTAAATGATTGGATGAATGGTGGAATAGCTTTCCATATGTACGTCCTGATTTTTTTTTTCCATGATAAGCCTGTTCCTTGGATCCACCAGGCCTTCCTCCTCCCCATTAAAAAATAAATAAATAAATAAATAAATAAATAAATACTTGTTTTCTTACACCAATAACACATTAAAGAATGATACTGAGAAGGAAAACAAAAAAGATTCAGAAAACTGAGCTCTGATCATTGATTTTTGCCCCTGAAAACCTAGTCAACTAAACTCAACACTCAGATCTTTAGTCCAAGTCTTCCCAAGATCAGCAGCATTGCTGTGGGCACCCAGGGCTGAACCGCTCCAATGTGCTGCAGGTGAGGAGGTCTCGAGCAATACCTGTTGTGGCAGTTGCCTGGAAACCACCCGGGTGCCCCCCTAAACTGATGATGTATGGTAAAAAGAAACAGTCTTTTATGTATTTATATATAAACTTATATTAAACAGAGTTAAGTGGAAATAATCTGTTTTGAAATAAATCGCAAAGTGCAAAATATTCCTTATTATTAAGTAATACAACCTGAAAATGTAGCTGATACATAGACTTGGAGCTTGGAATTTCATAGGAACCTGTACTATCCATTATCTGCTCGTAGTTCGTGTTTACTATGGACAAGTGTGTTCACACCTAGGGAGGTTTAGTCCCTTTCGTAGAGTTATTTGAATTTTTTTAAACCATACTTACTATGGAAATTTTTAGATAAAGCTTAGAGTGATTTTCCTATCTGATTAAGGAATAATATACAAACACTATAGAGAGGCTGGCTGCAAATCTTGCATAATGGCAAAAACAAACACCGTTCTGAAGGAGCGGAGATAAAGAAAAAATGGAAAACAGACTTCAAAACGTGTCACAGGGAATAAATCCCTCCCAAGAAATATGCTCTCTTCTAAACTTCATATTTATAACTTTGGAAACACATTTTATTTCAAGCAGAAGCAATATAGCAAATGCATTTTCCAAGGAAACACATAAACTTATACACACCAACTTTTAAACTTTATGGGAGCAGTTCTGGAAGCCTGGTATAAAGATCATATCTGGCAAAATAAAGGCTTGGGGTGGTTATTAATTGGCCCCGGTGGGTCTTCCTTCTGGGGAAACAAGAAACTGAAAACTAAGTTGAGAGTCTTCTCCAGGCTCATTATATGATTTCTGATGCTGAGTTTTAGTGGCCAATAACTATCATTCTTATGTCTTTATAAAATGTTTAGTAACTTCTTTCTGTTACCAAGCAAGGCCATGTATATCTGCCTTAGTCTCACACTCAAGACCCTCCAGAATTCAGTATTACCCCCACAAGCCCCTCACCATCCCCTCCTTCTGCAGTCTCAAACCTTCCTTTAAGAGATCTACTCATTATTTCTAGTCATAGGCCAGCATACTGCAATCAGCTATCTCAGTTAATATTCCTCAAGTACAAGGTCCAGAAAAACCAATCCAGAGAGAGTCATTTATTGTATCACGTAATGTTCAGAGTTGGAGTAGGCTTCGATTGATCTGGAGAGGTCTTCCACTGTTTTCCTCAGATTCCCTTGAATATGCACTACCATGTGCTGGATCATTCTCAAAACAGCTTCTCTCATGCAGCTGTTCTGGGCCTCACATCTATACACCATACTGACATGAACAGAAGAGACTAAATTAGTCAACAAGACCTGGGGATGAAGTGTTAGGAAGGACAGAACGATGACTGCCTTGGGCTATGGTACCCACTCCTAGAAGTAAAAGCAGAGTAAACTTCCCAGAACCTTTGGGTCATAAACAAAGCCAGGGTCTGGTGAGAGGCTGGAGGAGGAGATGTTCAGAGAGGCAAATACCAGAGCCTACCATTTTTCCCTCCACTTTGTACCTTCCCATCACTCCTCTGTCAGTCAAACTTCCAAGCATCCATCCTTTGAGGCTCAACTCATATCCAACCTCTCCACAAAGTCTCCCCCCAAGCCACTAGCTCTTTCTTCCATTCACCTCTATAAGACCAACTCAAAGTACTAGTTTATATACATACTTTTTTAAATAAATTAATTTATTTATTTTCAGAAAAACAGTATTCATTATTTTTCCACCACACCCAGTGCTCCATGCAATCCGTGCCCTCCATAATACCCACCACCCGGTACCCCAACCTCCCACCCCCCCGCCACTTCAAACCCCTCAGATTGTTTTTTAGAGTCCATAGTCTCTCATGGTTCACCTCCCCTTCCAATTTCTCCTAACGCCATTATACTTAACTGAGTTTCTGTTACTTATGGATAAAATGTTTCATTCTCTTAAGTTTTCAAGACACTTGGAAGACATGAGTGTTGCCTTTACTCATACTTCCCATAACTCTGTATATAACACTGGGAACAGGGTAGACACACAAAAAGTATAAGTTAACAAAGAAATAGACATGCCAGTCATAAAGGTTAACTAGGATGACATTGCTACATTGCCCAAAGTTCTATGGTTCCCATCACCTATAAGGTGAACTCAACGATCTACAGCATAGCAAATTTGGCAAGATGGTCTTTTTCAGTCTATAAATCCATTTTTTTCCTGTGGATGTTTCAGGATCTACCTTCACCCATCCCTGCTCCCTTTAAGTCAGCTAGGCCATTTCCATTCACATGGCCTCGGGTGAGGGAACTGAAATCAGGAAGAAAACATGGGAAGAAAAGGCAGTATTCCTTTTTGTTTGTTTGTTTTCCAAAAAAAAAGTTGTTTTAGACAACTTGAGAAGGTATCAGATGGCATGGAAAATTATTTGGGAAAAACACTGTAAGAGAGATCAAGGTCTTGTTCCTTATCTCCAACAACAGTCAAAGATAGAGCTTAGAAAGAGAGAGGAGGTCAGTTGGAGTCCAGAGAAAGAGAGTTAGCACATAAGGGCCAAAGACGCATAGAACATTCCAGGGGGGATCCCTACCAGGAATGTTCACTGCGGGAGCTGAGTGGGCAGCTCACAGTTTCCCAGTTTCAGCCCACTGAGTGCCCTCCAGAATCACTGTTTCAGTGGCTCTGCCCATCTTGCTCACTTCCAGCTTCCACAAAGGACTTCCATTTGCCAGTACCTGGTTAGATCTGCCTGAGGAATGAATAGACCTGAGACCTGAGATTTTGTTCAGTCCTTTTCTATACAAACACAATCCCACAAGAGCGAGTCATGAACAACTAATAGTATCAAGGGTATGGAAGGTACAACCTGAGAATCAGAGGGGTATATTACCTATATAAAGTTAAAGCCTTTTCACCCATAACCTTCACCTTGGGAAAGAATAGGATAAGTGAAAGGTGGGGACTGTTTCTCACCAGGACCATGCTTAAAACAAACCAACCAATGAAATCCAATGTTTTGTGGTGGTGTTGTTTGTAAGTCCCATTTTGCATGAATCCCGTCTGTTTCATTAACCTCCTTCTCCCACTATCCCTCCCTTCCCAAAGGGGATTTAAAGCTGAGTCAAAGAGCTAGAGTAAGGGTAGGTCTTTTCCAATCAGGAGCCCTTCCCTGTTTATCCAATCTTTTTCCTATGTTGGTTATACACAGTGTGAATAAGAAAAATGTGGGCCAACCTTTGATTACAGTAGCATCCATGTTCATTCATTCTATTTCATTCAAGACAGTACTGGGTTTTCCCCCTACAAAGTACTTGCCCATTATGGTAACCGCCAGGAATTAAAGTATGAATGAGAGCTGATTTGTCATCAGGAGATTCACAGACCACACATCCATAAACATGCAGTTACAGTGAAGTGTATTAAGTGCTGAAATGAAGTTCCTGACTTGATGTTAAGGGGTTACAACAGAGGAAGTCACTACAGGAACAATGGGGGGTTGCTCCATGGTAAGGGGTATAAGAAATGCAAAGACGAGACATGTGAAGTTCACCAGCCTACAGAGTGAATCTTGTGGTGCCTCATTGACCCACAGGTGATCTGAGGGATCACTGCCTTCAACCTTCCAGAGATCTGGAACATCTAATTTCACCATCCAGAAATTGAAAGGCCAGGAGCAACTGAACAGGCCAATGCCTTCTCAGTGTCCTAGAAAAATGAAAGAATGAGAGCAAATCCACTGCCCATGTACCTATGAAAAGAAAACCAAGAAAATTGACTTCTTCATGAAATCTTTTTATTATGCTTCAGAAAAAAGACAGTAAGCTAACAGGACCCTAAACTTCAGTTGTACCTCCCAATCTCCTCAAGTAACGGGCTGATAGTTTTTTACTTTTCCAGATTGTACTGAAGGCAGGCTCAACTAACAGCAGAATGGCCAGGTACCAAGTTGTTCTGACACCAAACAAGATGTCACATATACCATTTAACCACTTTCCATAACGTATATTTAAGGTAAGTTGAACCAAACACCATTTGGTCCTCCGTCCATGTTTCAAAAGATTCCCCAAGACATTTCCCCAGTTGAAGGTAGTCATGATCGCCTTTAGTAATTTCCCACCTTCCACCTTCTACTTGGTAAAATTCTGGAGGAAAAGAGGGGGGTTGGTTTGTTTGTTTCAAGAGCAGGATTTCTCTATGATGATTAAAATAACAGTATCAACCGAGTTAAGAAGTCAAGCAAAGCCCTTCTTTGCAAGAGCTTAGGCAGAATTTAATATAGAAACCCTGGACAAGAAGAATGGAAAAGATGAAGGGGAGGAGGGCATCAGGAAATGGAGAGGGTGGTTCCACGAGCCAGCTCTATGAACTAGGCTATCTGGAAACTGAGGCTGTGGCATCATGTCCCTTATGCCAGAACACAGAGCCAGCAAATGGAGGTGTTGAATGCAGAACCCCGGGCTCTCTGCTTCTCTGCCCTTGGACAGCCTTCCTCTGCTTCACCTTACACTACCTCTCTGTATCTGGGCAGAGACCAGAAATCTTAGAAACAAAAGACCCTTTATGAAGCAGAATAAAAAGCCACAGTTGTGAGCTGCATTTTTCTGATTCCTTTTAAGACCATCCTGTTTTTTTGCATCCCTGTGTTTTGCCCTCTGGTAGGCTGGGGGTTGATAGAGAGATCTGCGAGTGAAGATGGCGATTTGCAAACCATCCTACTGGGTGTCTAATAAAATGCAAATCGAGACGTGGGGAGAAGAGAAGTTCTCTGCCCTTCTCTTTACAAATAAAGTGTTACGTGCCACTTGCGGGGATCAGGAGCGCCATGCTGAGGCTGCATCTGCTCTTTCTGACAGCTCCCCAAAGAGCCCTGCTTCTTCTTTTTTGCAAGCCAGCAAGCTGTTCTTGGAGAGTACAAAAAGAAACCTGCTGCAGGAAAAAAAAAAAAAAAAAGTTTATCTGACAAGCAAGAAGGAATTCAAAATCTCCTGAAAAAAAAACCAAAAGCTAAAATCTATGAGAGCAAAAGCCAAGCTCCTGCTCTCACTCAAGGAAGGCCTTTTCAGTTAGGAATAGGAAGGACAGCATGCTCACTGACCACAGGGTCCGACTGTGTGAAAGTGTGAGGAGTGACCAGGCTGGAGATGATGGGGGACCTGGAGAAGGAGAGCCACTGCCCAGCATTGACTGATGATGGCTTGAGGAAGCACCACCCAGTGAGGCGAATATTACCATTTTTAAAGACACACTAGAAGTTATAGATTTCCTGTACAATCTCCCACTTTTCAAGTTTTCCCAATTAGTATTATTTTGCCAGGCAAACTGAATGGGGTTCAAAGTTTCCCTTTCAACTGCCAGTAGGGAGGAATGCTGGCACCACCTTAAATATCTAAGCTTGGTCTGCAAAAGGGGAAGTCCTCAAGAAGGAAGAGAAAGCCCCAAGGATGAGCATGTAGACACCCGGGGTTGTAGAACTGTAGAGTCCTGGGCTGTGAAATCCTTGCATGTGGGGGGTTAATTACAGCAGAGCTAACCTGTATTCATTGAAAGTTTACCACGTGCCAGGCCCAGAACCAAGCTCTTCAAAGGCGTCCTCACATCCTGTCCTATCTACTACCTTCTGAAACAGGTACTGTTCTGATCACCAATTTACAGATGAGAAAACAAGGAGCCAAATGACAGCTAGTAAATGAAAAAGAAAAGGCCCGGGCATCCCTCCCAATGGCATCTAATGGAAACATGTCAAGAGTCCCAAAAATGTCAATTTGTAAATGATGAATAAATCCTGGGTGGGAGGGACCTGTTGTTTATAAATTGCTCGCATAAGAGATGTTCTGCCCATCATGTTACTAATATTGATGTTTAGATAATGTTAGTATGTTTCATCTTTCATGAATTCCGAGGGGCACGTCTTTGTAAAATCAAAGCTAAATTTGATGGCAACTGGGTACCTCTCTTTCATTTGCAGCCTTACTACTCAATGGACAAAATCAGATTAAAATTTTAAATTTTAATAAACTAAATAATAACATTATAACATAACATAACATATAACATAATATTAATAAAATAAATAATACCATGCTTTCTATCCCCTTGAAGCAAAACTGAGTCTTCTCCTGAAAATTATTTTCTAAATTCCTATAGTATCTCTTGTCTATGCTATAGACATTGACAGTTAATTTTCTTTCTTCTGTTCAGCTCACTTCCCCCAACTGGTTTATAATCTTTTTGAAAAATAACCAGGAGTCTTGGAAAGAAGAGCCAAGATATCTGGACTTCAAGAGACAGAGCATGCTTACTGAGGACACTTGGTAAGGAAGGCTTGAGGGTCAGAGGAAAAGCACAGACAGATATTTTCAAATACTTACCGGGAGCAATTAAATCACAAGAAAGTGATACATGACTTATTTGGGGGAGCACTACTGCCAGTAGGCAAAAGTCTTTAGAAGACAGTTTTCAGTTCAACACATTACCGACTTAAGAGAAGCCGTGCTTATAAAAAATGTAACTGGATGAGGCTAGACACTATCTCTGTTGCTAGAAGTTTCCAACTAAGACCTGGAGTGCCGGTGGAATAAGAGGTTCCAGTTCTGTGGGAAGTTAAACAAGAAGGCCACAGGCATTTCAAAATTTTTATTATCTATTTCAGAAAACTGTATTTTTATTATGAAGTGTGAGTGTACAATAATTCTTTAAAGAAAGATCATACAGGGATATAGAATATATGCATGGTTTAAAAACAGATTAAAAAAATATACGGTGGAAAGAAAAAAGACAGTCTCTCCAATAAATAGTGCTGGGGAAACTGGACAGCTATACGTACTCGACCATTCTCTTACACCGTACATAAAGATAAACTCAAAATGCATAAAAGACCTCAACGTGAGACAGAAATCCATCAGAATCCTAGAGGAGAACATAGGCAGTAATCTCTTCAATATCAGCCACAGCAACTTCTTTCAAGATATGTCTCCAAAGGCAAAGGAAACAAAAGTGAAAATAAACTTTTGGGACTTCATCAAAATCAAAAACTTCTGCACAGCAAAGGAAACCATCAAGAAAACAAAGAGGCAACCCATGGACTGGGAGAAGATATTTGCAAATGACAGTACAGACAAAAGGTTGATATCCAGGATCTATAAAGAACTCCTCAAACTCAACACACACAAAACAGATAATCATATTAAAAAATGGGCAGAAGATATGAATAGACACTTCTCCAATGAAGACATACAAATGGCTATCAGACACTAGCCATCAGGGAGATTCAAATTAAAACCACATTGAGATATCACCTTACACCAGCTAGAATTAGCAAGACAGGAAACAACATGTGTTGGAGGGGATGTGGAGAAAGGGGAACCCTCTTACACTGTTAGTGGGAATGCAAGTTGGTGCAGCCACGTTGGAGAACAGTGTGGAGATTCCTCAAGAAACTAAAAATAGAGCTTCCCTATGACCCTGCAATTGCACTCCTGGGTATTTACCCCAAAGATACAGATGTAGTGAAAAGAAGAGCCATCTGTACCCCAATGTTTAAAGCAGCAATGGCCATGGTCGCCAAACTGTGGAAAGAACCAAGATGCCCTTCAAGGGATGAATGGATAAGGAAGATGTGGTCCATATACACTATGGAGTCTTATGCCTCCATCAGAAAGGACGAATACCCAACTTTTGTAGCAACATGGTCGGGACTGGAAGAGATTATGCTGAGTGAAATAAGTCAAGCAGAGAGAGTCAATTATCATATGGTTTCACTTATTTGTGGAGCATAACAAATAGCATGGAGGACAGGGGGAGATGGAGAGGGCAAGGGAGTTGGGGGAAATTGGAAGGGGAGGTGAACCATGAGAGACTATGGACTCTGAAAAACAATCTGAGGGATTTGAAGGGGTGGGGGGTGGGAGGTTGGGGGACCCAGGTGGTGGGTATTAGAGAGGGCACGGATTGCATGGAGCACTGGGTGTGGTGCGAAAAACAATGAATACAGTTATGCTGAAAATAAATAAATAAATGAATAAATAAATAATGATCTAGGTGCCAACTACCAACTAAGAAATAAAATTTACCAGTGCCTTAGAAGCCTCTTCCATGTTCTTTTTTTTTTTTTTTCCATCATATCCCCTGACTCTCTCACAAAGGCAACCAATATCCTGAATTTTGCCTTCATCCTTTGCTCTTCCTACAGTTTTTCCACATATGTGTTTACTCCTAAATATATATTGTTGAATTGTGTCTCACTTGGAACATTCTATAAATGAACTTATTGAAAATAGCATGTCTTCTTCTGTCTTGCTTTTTCCACCAAACATATGATATGGTAGATATCTACTATGTTGAAGTATCTGGAGTTCGTTTATTTTCATTAAATGACTAGCAGAATTTGTCCTTACTTTCTACTGTTGATGAACATATGTTGCATTCCTGTTTTTTTGATCCTATGGATTATGCTGCTCCAAATATTCTTGATGGGCACACATGCAATAATTTCTCTAGGATTCATTCTTAGGAGTATATAAATGGCTGGTTTATTAGGGGGAAATGTGGGTTCAACTTTACTACATGTGGTAGAATGCTTCTAAAAAGTGACCTTGGAATACGCAATATGTTCTTAGACTTAACATGAAAAGCACAAGCTAAAAAGTAAAAATAGATAAATTAGATGTCATCAAAATTAAAAACTTTTGTGCATCAAAGGATAGTACCAATGAAGTAAAAAGACAATGTGGGCTGTAGAGAATGAGAAAAAACACTTACAAATAATATATCTGACAAGGTATTTATATGCATAATAGATAAAGAACTATTATAACTCAATAATTAAAAGACAAATAATTAAATTAAAAATGGGCAAAGAAGGGGCCCCTGGGTGACACAGCCAGTGAAGTGTCCAATTTTGGCTCCGGTCATGATCTCAGGGTCATGAGATCGAGCTCTGCATTGGGCTCTGTGCTCAGCTCCCAAGTCTGCTTGTCCCTCTCCCTGCTCCTACCCCTACACTCTCTCTCTTTCAAATAAATAAGAAAAATATCTTTATTTTTAAAAAATGGGCAGGTGCCCGGGTGGCTCAGTTGGTTATGCATTTGCCTTCAGCTCAGGTTATGATCCTGGGGTCCTTGTATAGAGCATTGTAACAGGCTCCCTCCTTGGTGGGTGGCTTCTCCCTCTGCCCCTCCCCCCATTATGCCCTCTCTCTTGCTCTCTCTCTCTCTTTCAAATAAATAAAATATTAAGCAAAAATTGTGGGCAAAGGACCTAAAGAGAAAAATCTATTTCTCCAAATAAGATATACAATAGGGGGGTGCCTGGCTGGCTCAGTTGAGCAATTGCCTTCAGCTCAGGTCATGATCCCAGGGTCCTGGGAACGAGCCCCACATTGGGCTCCCTGCTCAGCTTCTCCCTCTCCCTCTGCCTGCCCCTCTGCCTACTTGTGCTTTCTTTCTCTATCTCTCTGTCAAATAAAAAAATAAAATCTTAAAAAAAAAAAAAGATACACAATAGGAACATGGAAAGATATTCAACATTGTTAGTCATGATGGAAATGCAAATCAAAACCACTATGAGATATCATTTCATACCCACTAGGATGGCTATCATCAAAAAGACATGCAATAACATAGTAACAGATAATCATAAGTATTGATAAAGATGTGGGGAAACTGGAACCCTCATACATCATTGGTGGGAATGAAAATGATACGGGGCTATGGAAAACAGGTTAGCATTTCCTTAAAATTTTAACATAAGAGTTACCATATAACCCAAAAATCCCGTTCCAAGTAGGGATATATAGAGAGAGATCTCTCTCTCCACACACACACACACACACACACACACACACACATATATAAAACTATGTCCACACAGAAACTTGTATACATATGTGTATGGTAGTATTATTTATAACAGCAAAAACCAGAAACAGTCTAAGTGTCCAATTGACAAATGTGTACACAAACAGGGTATACCCATACAATGGGATATTAAGCAATAAAAAAGTCAAGTACTGATAAATGCTACAATATAGATGAACCTTGAAAATTATCATGCTAAGTGAAATAAGCCAATCACAAAGACCGTAGACTGTGGGACTCCATATTTGGGAAATATCTAAAACAGGCAAATCCATAGAAACAGAAAGAGTATCAGTGTTGATGTCTGGGGCTGGGGTGATGAAGGGCAAGAATGAGAGTGACTGCTAATGAAGACTGGATTCCTTTTACTTTTTAAGGCTTTATTTTTTTAGAGTAGCTTTAGGTCCACAGCAAAATTAAGAAGCCAGAGATTTCCCATAAACTCCCTGCCCCCACCCATGCATAGCTTGCCTCATGATAAGCACTCCCCAGCAGAATGGTTTGCTTGTTACAACAGATGAAACATATCATTAACACCTCCAATCCATAGTTTACACCCTTGGCACTGTATATTCTATGGATTTGTACAAATGTATGATGACCTATAGACATCATTATAGAATCATAAAGAGTATTTTCACTGCCCTAAAAATGCTACATTTGTCTATTCATTCCTTCCTCTTTGCCACCCACTCAACCTGTAGAAACCACTGATCTTTTTACTGTCTCTCTAGTTTTGCCTTTTCCAGAATGTCATATAGTTGAAACCGTACACTGCGTAACCTTTTAAGACTGGCTTCTTGCACAAGATGTACTTAAATTTCCTCCATGTCTTTTTATAGCTTGATGGCTCATTACTTTTCAGTGTTGAATAATATTCCATTTACTGGTATGCCACAGTTCATATATCCTTTCACCTACTAAACAACATCTTTGTTGATTCCAAGTTTGGGCAATTAAATCAATGAAGCTGCTATAAACATCCACGTGCAAGTTTTTGTGTGGATGTATTTTCAACTCCTTTGGGAAAGCACCAACGAAAAAAAATCACTGGACCATATGGTAAGAATATGTTGAGTTTTATAAGAAATCACCAAAGTGTTCTCCAAAGTGGCCATACATTTTCTTTTCCCACCAGCAATCAATGAGAATTGTCGAGGTTCATATCCTCACCATCATTTGGTGTTGACAGTGTTCTGGATTTTGGCCATTTTAATAGGTATAGTGTTATCTCATCACTGTTTTAATCTGTGCTTCCCTGATGACACATTTGCAGAGGATATATACATATTTGCAGAG
Source organism: Mustela lutreola (assembly GCF_030435805.1). NCBI lineage: Eukaryota > Metazoa > Chordata > Mammalia > Carnivora > Mustelidae > Mustela > Mustela lutreola. The sequence goes on along the minus strand of NC_081305.1, from coordinate 30,870,007 downwards.
GCCTGGTGTCTGTTAGATTCTTTGACCTATTTTTAAGTCAAGTTTTTGTTTTCTTACTGTTGAGTTGTTTTCTTACTGTTGAGATTTCTTACTGTTGAGTTTTAACAGTTCATTGTAAATTCTGATTTTTATGGTTGGCTTTTTCTTTTCTTTTTTTTTTTTTTTGCAAAGATTTTCTCCCAGACTGTGGTTTGTCTTCTCATTCTTTTGACATCATCTTTCATAGAGGAGAAGTTAAAATTTTAATTAGTCCTGCTTATCAATTGTTACTTCTTTGGATTGTGCCTTTGATATTATATCTAAAGAGTCATCACCAAAACCAAAGTCACCTAGTTTTCTCAAGTGCTATCTTCTAGTGGTTCTATAGTTTTGCATATAACTAGGTCTATGATCCATTCTGAGTTAATATTTGTGAAAGGTGTAAGGTCTGTTGTGCCTAGGTTTTTTTTTTTTTTTTTGTATGTTGATACTCATCTGTTCCTAAACCATCGATTGAAAAGACTAATCGTTGCCCTATTGTATTATCTTTGCTCTTTCATCAAAGATCAGTTTGCTGTATTTGTGATGGGATTCCTTCTCAAGGTAATGAAACTGTTTCAAAATTAGATGATAATGTTGATTGCACAAATGTATGGATATAAAAACCAATGAACTGATACTTTAAATAGAAGAATTTTATGGTATGTGAATTATAACTCAATAAAGCCATTAAGAAAACAACAACAACATATCTTCTGTCTTGGGTCCCCTTCTGGCCATCTCTCACTTGCTCACTCTGCTGAAACCAGCTATCACGCGAGCTGCATTATGGAGAGACCCAAGAGACAAGGAACTGTTAGAGGCCTCGGGCTAGAGGCAGCAAAGAGTGCCCATCGCCCATAGGTGCAATAATACACAAGGACTGAATCTTGCCAACAATTCCATAAATAAGCTTGGAAGTGGATCCTTCCTGTAGTCAAGCCTTGTGATCAGACCAGAGCCTAAGCCAACACCTGGATAACAGCGTTACATGAGACGGTGAGATAAAAGACCCAGCAAAGTCCTGCCAGGATTTCTGACCCTGAGAGACTATGAATAATAAGTGTAATTTTAAACCACTAAGTTTTACAGTAATGGGTTACACAACAGTAGAGAATAAACACACTGGGTGACACCAATGCCGTGGCAGTGGTAATAATTCAGACCTCCACCAGCAGTGAATCAAAGTCCCCGCTTCCCCCCAGTGTCCTCACCGTCATTGAGTTGACTTCTAAATGTTTACCAATTGGGCAAGTGTGAAATGATATCTCAGTGATATTTTATTTTGCATTTCCTAGCTCACTAATAAGACTGAGCATCTTTTCATGTGTTTATAGGCTATTCAAATACAACTTCTATGAAACATCTGTTTTTGTCTTTTGTGCATTATTCTACCTTTCCTTAGCTTCTTTTTATGATCAGAGCAGTTTTCAAATATATCGTAGATACTAATCCTTTGTCAGTTATATGTGATGCAAATTCTCCCAATCTGTGGCTTGCTTTTCATTCCTTATGGTGTCTTTCAGTGAGAAGAACTGTAAACAAATTTAATATACTCAAATTCATTTATCCTTTCCTTTATGTTTAGCACTTTCTGAGGCTTAAGAAATCCTTTCCTGCCTTGAAATCATAAGAATATCTTCCTACATTTTCTCCTAGATATTTTATAGTTTGGCTTTTCATATTCTAATTTATTTCATCTTTAAGAAAGTTATGGCTACTATCATAGGGGTAGAATTTCTCATCAAAGGTTTTTTCCTCATATTTTTCTGTTTTTCTTCCTGGAAGAACAGTCTTCTTAACTTTGCATCATCACCAGCATTTCTAGCTGTCTCTCTCCCCCTCCACCTTTCTAACCCCTCCTGTTAAACAGCCCAATGACCCATTTAGAAGAGGCTGAATAAATAAGTTCTGGGTACGTCCCTGCAATGGGAATGCAGTGGCTTTTAAAGGATGAAAGAGATCTCTATGCCAGAATGGAAGAACGTTTGATAAAAGTTGCCGATGGTACAGCTACAAGTGTGTGATGGTGGCGTGCCCGTGAAGAACCATGGAGTCAATGTCAAATTTAGCAGAGACCATCTCAAAGATAGGACACAAAGGAGATCATAGGCTTTTCCTATCTAAATCTATAATGCTTGATGTTTACTGTAATAAGCATGTATCACTCTTACAATATAGGGAAAATAAAATATGAGGCATGATGTATTTGATGACTACTGCTAATGTAGGGACCACAATCAGGCATTGGGGGAAACAACAAAGACAAGGTGGTCCCCAGCTTTGCAGAAATCACTTTACCTGACTTGCTTCCAATTCCCCATCTCTTCTGTCGTGCCTGTCCTAACTGTCCCACTGGGTTTCCCCTTCTCTGTGTTCCTAAACGACTTATACCCTTGTCCACTCACTTTAGCTCGTAATAACAGGTTATCTAATGTTAGTCACTGTTTCTTCCTATACAAACCTCATTACTCTGAACAAATGAAGTAAGGCTTCCTTAAGACAGACACCATTTTTCACATGCCAAGCTCTCCCCCAGCCACCATTAAAGAGCAGAGAAAAAGACAGCGGGTATTTGATAGACATTAGCTGAGTGACTTGGACGAGGTAGAAGCTGGAGTAAGCCTTTGGGAAAAATCGAATTTCATATTTTCATTTTAAAAAATGGGAATAATCTTGACTCATATTGCACTCTGAGGGGAAAAAAATCAATATCCTGCACAAGCAAAATAGGGCAATTGTCATTATGTAACTATTAGAATACTGTAGAGTATCAATCGATTGTCTGCACGCTTGTTATCCACTTTGTGGATTATCTGTGGCCACATTGATATCCTCAACTGGTTGCCCCCTCTCCTGCCTGCAGCCTTCTGCTCAGTTGCAACACTGGGGGATGCCCAGGGAACACAGACTAATTTAAACATCAGCTTGGGGGAAAATGTAATTAGAAAAATAAATCTGCTGCAAAGCTCCCACACAATCTCTATTCAAACCAAGAGATAATAGCATTATCATGCCTTGTTTTAAGTGATCCAAGATCCTGCTTACCACAATAACCATGAATAGTCGTAATTTTCTTATAAGATATATATCTTTACTGTAAGACTATATCATTTCCCTTATAAGTTGAAACATACCACACCCTAAGCAAACCACATGACCCAACAATCTTAGTCCAGTTTCACTTGGTATTTACCCACGTAAAAGAAAAACACACAAAGACTGGTAGACACATGTTGATAATGGTTTTACCCATAATTGCCCCAAACTAAGAACAAATGTCCTTCCACTGGTCAAGAGATAAACTGTGGTGTCACTATATTATGGCACAGCCTTCATCAGCAAGACAGGCAAATTACTGATACCAGCTTCAACACAGATAAAATTTAGATGCGTTGCACCTGGGGAAAGAAGCCAGACATGAACACATCTGTATACTCTCCGATCTCCTCTGTAGGACACTCTGGAAAAGGCAACATATCAGAGACAAAAAAAAAAAAAAAGGACACGTGGTGGTGTGCCCGGGGACTTCAGATGAGAGAAAGTATTAGGCACAAAGGAGAAAAAGGAGGTATTCTGGGGTGATGGAGTTGTTCCAATTCTTGAATGTAGGGGTGATTACACAATTGTAAGCATTTCTCCAACTCCTAGAACTGCACCCTGACAAGGAAGAGTTTCACTGTAGGTGAATGATACCTCAATATGCCTGAATAAAAACCAGTTCAGCAGGGCACCTGGGTGGCTTAGTGGGTGAAAGCCTCTGCCTTCGACTCGGGTCATGGTTCCGGGGTCCTGGGATCAAGACCTGAGTTGGGCTCCCTGCTCTGCGGGGAGCCTGCTTCCTCCTCTCTCTCTCTCTCTGCCTGCCTTTCTGCCTACTTGTGAACTCTGACTGTCAAATAAATAAAATTTTAAAACAAACAAACAAACAAACAAACAGTTCAGCACTCCCTAAATCTCAATTTTTTCCTTCCTTCCACAGAGCCCCTGGAATGAGGAGTCTTCCTTCCAGCTGTGTTTGGTCCATGTTCTTGAGAGTCATGGAGGAGTAAACTCCACCACCTCCATTTGCAAACGCTGTTACCATGGTTTTCAAGCTACTCACCAAGCTTCATCATCTAGCATTTAAGAGGATTCATCTACCCAGAGCTTCATTTCTAATGCACTTTTATTTTAGTAACTCGAAAAAAAGTTTCATTCAGGGGTTTTCATTTGCATCAGGCATTGAGTTGGATAAAGTAGCTTAAATTAGCAGAAGAATCACACACCTGTGCCAAATTTTCCTATCAACCACCTCAAAGACTCGGAGGCAGGCAAGAATTCCGATCCCAATATGATTTCGCATTTCATCCTGCACAGTGGCATGAAGGAAATAAGCCATGCTAAAAGAAATTAAATAAAAAATAAAAATAAGATCGAAGAGGTGGCATTTATGGTTCTCCACTTACATCTGATTGTGCAGTAACTCTCAGAACACAAAACATACTTCCAATTAGTGAGGGACATGGATCAAAACCAATCCTAATTGTCTTCTGTTATGTCCAGCCAATGAAAGGACACATCCTTTGAGGCATTCAGTAATACGCCCCATGATTTGTGTATCAGAACACTTCGCAGATGAAATTTCACCCAATAGTTACAAGCACCAGGGAGGGGCCAGCACCTGTGCTAGACACAATGTGATACGTAAAGATGAAGAAAGCTGTAGGCCCTAACCTTAATGAAACTGAAATGTAGCAGGAGAGACTAGCATGTGTGTTGTCTCTCCCAGTAAATCAATGGGGTTCCCCAAGTGTGGGACGACAATCAGGCAGCAGCCAATGAGTGGTGAAAGGGTGCACCCGAGGCAGAACAAAGGAAACAGAAGTTTCTTGAATACACTGCCAAGGAACAGTGCGGGCAGGACAGTGAAGGAGAGACTACCACAGGGCAGTGGGAAGGGGCTGTATTTAGAGCAGGAAGGGGAGGAGTATGGGGATGTATGGGATTTTTCCCTTTTTGTTAACTGTGCATGGTTGTAAGTAGCCCACTTGTCAGTGGGTCTCCTGATGTTGTCTGTATTCAGTCAGTGGGTTGGGGTCACTTTCTGCCCTTCTGCCTTCACCAAGTTTCCATTTCTCAAGCCTGTTGTCTAAAAGCACCCTCTGCAGCACAGACACAACTGTAGGTAACGCACCGCAAGGTGCAACCAATGTTATAATAATATGAGGTCACCAAAGACACATGAATTTTGATGAAGGAACCAGGAAGGCTTCAAGAAGGAGGTGGTACCTAGTCTAGGTAGGATTTCACAGATGGTTATGGAGACAAGCACTACTCTGGGAATGGGGAACAGTGTGAACAGAAAGAGGTAGTGTGTAACTGGAGAGGGAATGAGTTGGCGAAGATGAAGGTGAAGAGCAGAAGGCAGGGAAATATCCTGAAGACATAGTAGAGGATATGGATTCTGGGACAAGGGTGTGGACTGAAGAGCAGCAGGCTCAGAGACCAGCTTTATGGGCTGGGCATTAGCCATAGTCCTGGAAGGCAGAAGAAAGGAGAGATGAAAAGTCAGTTCTAAGTCTTGAATGCAGTCCCAGGCCCATTGTCTCAGAGCTGAGACTTGTCTTGACACAGTGGGTAACCATACAACAGCCATTCTTCTTTTTTCTTTGTTGACAGAACCCTGATTTTCTTTGGTCAGTTGCCTGTCAAACTTCAGGAGATGAACGGTCTTAGATAGTCATTTTCAAAGTGTGGTCCACAGACCCTTGGGGGTCCCTGAGACCCTTCTGGAAGTCTTCAAGGAATAAACTATTTTCATAAGTGCCTTTCATAAGTGCCTCTGTGTTCTTATAAAAGAAAGAAAGTACCCTAGAATGAGTGAAGGCAGGGGCATCAAATTGGATCAGTGGTCATGTGTTGCCAGAAGTAAAGCTGGTTTCACTTGGAAGTGTCCCTGGTGGAGCAGTGAAAATTACTAATAACTTATTAACTCTATTACGTCTTGGCCTTTAAATATACACGTAAATACAGTGTGTGATTGAATGCGAAGTGCACAGGAAGCATTTCGGGCTATGCTGAAGGACTGGGTCTCAAGGAAAGGCAATCTGCTCAACTGCCTGAGTTATAGGCTGAACTAGCCGCATTTTGTCACGCAACATCACTCCTACTTAAAAGAACAACTGGAAAATCATGGTTTTTTCAGACTCACGTATATTAGGCAGACACTAGGAACCTTATGCTTCAAGTAAAACATCTGATGGCCATTTGCTGCCAATGATAAAATATGAGCTTTCAAGTGAAATTTAGAAATTTTGGAAAATTCTTATGGGCCACTGAGTTCTTGATCATATCCCAATATGTAAAGACTTTTGTGATGAGATCAATGGTGATACTGATGTTTTAATTATTTTTTTAATTAAAATTATATTAATTAGCATACAATGTATTATTGGTTTCAGATGTGGAGGTCAGTGATTCATCAATCTTATATAATACCCAGTGCTCATTACATCACATGCCATCCTTAATGTCTACACCCAGTTATCCCATGCCCCAGCCTTCCTCCCCCACAGTAACCCTCAGTTGTTTTTTTATGATTAAGGGTCTCTTATGGTTTGTCTCCCTTCTGGTTTTGTTTTGTTTTATTTTTTTCCTCTCTTCCCCTAAGATCCTCTGTTTTTTTCCTTAAATTCCATGTATCAGTGAGATCATATGATTATTGTCTTTCTCTCATTTACTTATTTCGCTTAGCATAATACCCTCTAGTTCCATCCACATTGTTGAAAATGGCAAGGTTTCATTTTCTTTTTGATGGCTGAGTAGTGTTCCATTGTGTGTGTGTATATGTATACAAATATACACACATCTTCTTTACCCATTCATCTGTTGATGGATATCTGGGCTCTTTCCATAGTTTGGCTATTGTGGACACTGTTTCAATAAACATTGGGGTGCAGATGCCCCTTTGGATCACTACATCTGTATCTTTGGGGTAAATACCCAGTAATGCAATTGCTGGGTCATAGGGTAGCTCTATTTCCAACTTTTTGAGGAGCCTCCATGCTGTTTTCCAGAGTGGTGCACCAGCTTGCATTCCCCCAACAGTGTAAGAGGATTCGATTTTCTCCACATCCTTGCCAACATCTACCATTTCCTGACTCGTTAATTTTAGCCATTCTGACCAGTGTGATGTGGTATCTCATTGTGGTTTTGATTTGTATCTCCACGATGATAAGTGATGTGGAGCATTTTTTCATCTGTCTGTTGACCATTCTATGTCTTCTTTGGAGAAATGTCTGTTCATGTCTTCTGCCATTTCTTGACTAGATTATTTATTTTTTGGGTGTCGGGTTTGGTAAGTTTTTTATATATCTTGGGGACTAGCCCTTTATCTGATATGTCATTTGCAAATATCTTCTCCCATTGTGTCAGATGTCTTTTCATTTTGTCAACTCTTTCCTTTGCTATGCAAAAGCTTTGTATCTTGACGAAGTTCTAATAGTTCATTTTTGCCTTTGAAGACATGTCTAGCAAGAAGTTGCTGTGGCTGAGGTCATGGAGGTTGCTGCCTATGTTCTCCTCTAGGATTTTGATGGATTCTTGTCTCACATTTCAACCATTTTTGGCCTATTTTTGTGTATGATGTAAGGAAATGTGTATGATGTCCAGTTTCATTCTTCTGCATGTGGCTGTCCAATTTTCCCACCACCATTTTTGGAAGAGACTGTCTTTTTTCCATTGGATATTCTTTCCTGATTTTTTGAAGATTAGTTGACCACAGAGTTGAGGGTTCATTTCTGGATCATCTATTCAGTTCCACTGATCTATGTGTCTGTATTTGTGCCAGTACTATATTGTTCTGATGATTACAGCTTTGTAATGAGCTTGAAGTCCAGAATTGTGATGCCACCAGTTTTGGTTTCCTTTTTGAACACTCCTTTGGCTACTCAGGGTCTTTTTTGGCTACTCAGGGTCTTTTCTGGTTCCATACAAGTTTTAGGAAACTTTATTTAAAAAGTTGATGGTATTTTGACAGGGATCGCATTGAATGTTTAGATTGCTCGAAGTAGCATAGACATTTTCACAGTATTTGTTCTTTCAATCCATGAGCATGAAACATTTTTCCACTTCTTTGTGTCTTCCTCAATTTCTTTCATGAGTGTTCTATAGTTTTCTGAGTACAGATGCTTTGTCTCTTTGGAGAGGTTTATTCCTAGGTATCTTATGGTTTGGGATGCAACTGTAATTGGGATTGACTCCTTAATTTCTCTTTCTGTCTTATTGTTAGTGTATAAAAATGCAACTGATTTCTGTGCATTGATTTTATAACTTGCCATTTTGCTGAATTCCTGTATGAGTTCTAGCAATTTGGGGTGGAGTCTTTTAGGTTTTCCACATAGAGTATCATGTCATCTGCAAAGGGAGAGTTTGACATTTGGGGAACCTCACTGATCAACTGGAAGAGACAATGCACATGCCAGTTTCTCCTGTTAAATTTCAGTTTCATTAAGGTTAGGGCCTACAGATTTCTTCATCTTTACATATCACATTGTATCTAGCACGGGTGCTGGCCCCTCACTGGTACATGTAACTATAGGGTGCAATTTCATCCGTGAAGTGTTCTGATACACAGAGCATGGGGCATATTACTGAATGCTTCAAAGGATGTGTCCTTTCATTGGCTGGACATAACAGAAGACAATTAGGATTGGTTTTGATCCATGTCCCTCACTAACTGAAAGTATGCTTTGTGTTCTGAGAGTTGCTGCATGATCGGATGTAAGTGTAGAACCATAAATGTCACCTCTTTGATTTTATTTTTATTTTTAAAATTTCTTTTAACATGGTCTTCTCCTAAGCTTTTCAGGATTTTCTCTTTGTCTCTGAGATTTGCAAGTTTCACTATTATATGTCAGGGTGTTGGCCTAGTTTTACTGATTTGGGAGAGGGATTCTCTGTACCTTCTGGATTTTGATGCCTTTTCCTTCCCCAGATTAGGTAAGTTATCCGGTATAATTTTCTCCAATATATCTTCTGCCCCTTCTCTCTTTCTTCTTCTTCTGGGATCCCAATTATTCTACTATCGTTTTGCTTTCTGGTATCACTTATCTCTCCCATTCTCCCCTCATGATCCAATAGTTGTTTATCTCTTTTTTTCTCAACTTCTTCATGCTCCATCATTTGGTCTTCTATATCACTAATTCTCTCTTCTGTCTCATTTATCCTAGCAGTAAGAGCCTCCATTTTTTATTGCACTCATTAATAGCTTTTTGATTTTGACCTGGTTAGATTTTAGTTCTTTTATTTCACCAGAAAGGGATTCTCTAGTGTCTTCTACGCTTTTTTGAACCCCAGTTAATATCTTTATAATCATTATTCTTCTCCTTTTTGAGGTGAGTTTTTCCATCTCGTCATTCCATCCAGAGAAGAACAGATGAATTCTTGTTCAAAACAAAATACTAAAATGGCAACAACAACTCCAGAGAAATACACACTAAACAAATCAGAAGTGACATGAAACGAAATAAAAAAAATTACAAAAAAAGAAAAAAAGAGAATACGATCAGTCAGGTGAACAGAATAGAGCAATACACTGGATCCTGTGTGTTTCGTGTGTTTTGATGTATTTGTTAGAAAACTAGAAAACCAGTTAGATCTAGTTAGAAAACTAGATCCCAAAATTGTAAAGAAAGAAAAATGAAAATTAAAAGAAAAAAGAAAAAAAAACAACAACAACAAAAAAGAAAGGTATAGACAGTTGAACAGAACAGAGCAATATACTATATCCTAAGTGTATTTTGGTTGGTTTGTTAGAAGAAACTACATTTCAAAATTGGAAATAAAAACTTATATATATACAAAAACAAAGTTAAATTCATTGAAAGGACAGAATGTAACTGTAAAGATGAGAATTTACAAGCCTTTAACAAAATAAAATAAATACAAAAAAAAAAAAAAAAAAGGAAGAAGAATAAAAAGAGAATATGACCAGACACTTGAATGGAACAGAGCCATACACTAGACTTGGGGTGTATTTTGGTCTCTTAAAAAATCACTGTATCCCAAAATAGTAAGGAAAGAAAAATTTATATATACAAAAATAATATTAAATACAATGAAGAGATAGAATGTAACTGTAAAAATGAAAATTAAAAAATATTTTTTAAAAAGTTGATAAAATAAGAAACTAGTTGAAAAAGGAAAGTTAAAAAAGAAAAAAGAAAAGTTAAAAAAAATTAACATCGAAAGACCAATGATTCATGGGGGAAAAGCCATGAAGTCTATGTGGTATATTCCTCTAGTTCTGGAGTTTTTCAGTTCTCATTGAATGGTAAACTTGGTCTTGGCAGGATGTTCTTGCTGATATTCTGGGGGAAGAGCCTGTTGCTTCTATTTGTTTTGATTCTCAAGTGTATCTGCCCAGGGCAGAATTGCACTGCCCTTGCCAGTGGACCAGGCTAAGTAAGCTGCCCCTTTGCTCTATGTGGCTCTCATTCCATTTCCTCCCACCTTTAGAGGATGAGAAAGAAAATGGCAGCCTCCCAGTCTCTTGTCCCAGAACTGAAAGCTCAGGTTGCACTCCTCAGTGCACTCTCAGAGAAAAGCAGTCAATCACTCCAGTATCCCTGGTCTCTGTCCACACTTTGTGTCACACTTTGTGATGGAGCATTTTTATTTCAGGCATACGACCCTGTTTGGAGTCTCCAAACCTTGCAGACTCCCATGGTGCACTCCCAGGCCACTCTTCCAGGGGGAGTTCAGGGGTCTTTCCAGTTCTTGTTGGGTCCCTGTTCTGAGAGCGGTTGCTCAGTGGGCCCCAGTTGATGGTTTATGACCACCTCGAGCTGAGAACCCATTCCTGCGCTCACTGATTGCAGCACCCTTCCCTGCTCCAGTATCTGGGAGCTCTGCTGCATTCAGGAACCCCCAGTCTTCCTGTGATTCTGGGGATCTGAGACCACACTGACCCACCTAGGTCTCCCCCAACTCATCCAGGACATCCCACACTGGAGCAGAGATCTTAAAGTTCTGATGTGTGCTATGCCGCTATATCACTTTCCAGAGTCAGCTTATGGAGGCTCCCTCCCCCTGTAGTTTATCTTCCACAGTACATCCCCTCAGATTCATATCTTCACACCTCCTACCTTGCAGAAAGAGGTCACTTTTCTATTTGTAGAGTCGCAGCTATTCTTTTCTTTGATCTCCGGTGGAGTTCACAGGTGTTCAGAATGATCTGACAGCTAACTGAATTCCTGGGACCAGACAAAACTAAAGTCTCCTACTCCTCTGCCATCTTGGCCAGACCTCCAAACGTGATTTTTTATATTGCATAATGAAGTATGGAAGATCTGCATAACTCACTGAGCTAGTGCTTTCCAAATGACCTACACATGATGTTACAAAGTCATATATGGATAAAAGTTCCCTACAAATTACAGAAGAGACCAATGGATTTTTAAAAAACAGAGTACAAGACATTTATTGATATATTTTTAGATTTCACGATGAAATGAACCTTAAGATACTACCATTTGGTGAGTTTGAGTAGTTTCAAAAAAAAATTCATCATGATATCTAAAAAGGCTTTTCAAATAACCTAATTTTTCCAACTACATATTGTGTGAAGTTAGATTTTCTTCACATACAACAATCAAATCAACATTCACAACAGATTGAATAGAATGAGATATGAGTATCCAGGTGTCTTCTGTTAAGCCAGACATTAAAAAGATTTATAAAAGCATGAAACAGTGTCACTCTCCTTGCTAATTTTTTGTTTTGAAAAGGTTATTTTTCAATAAAACTATTTGAATACTGATATGTATTCTGTTTCTTATTATTTTTAATAAGTTGATAAATATTTTAAAAACTTACCAGTTTTAATTTCCAATATGGTTACATATTAATAGAGATAACAAAGCTCTCTGGGGTCAATAGGTTCAGAGTGAAAAACGGGTCATGAGACCAAAAAGTTTGAGAACCATTCTTCTAAGCCAATCAAGGTAACCCTACTTTCCTTTGCCATATACTCACTGTCCCAGCTTCCCTGGAGGGTGAGGATGATGGGTTGGCCTAGTTCTAACTAATGAGTTGAAAATAGAGTCTGCTGGGGTTGTCTAGGAAAGATCTTCCTTCCTGAAAATAAAAGAACAGTAGAAAGAAAAAGCCCTTTGCTATTCCTCTTTTGTTTCCTGCTTTGGGTGCTTTTCTATGAAGACGTGACGCTTGGGGCTGTTGCAGCCAACTTTCAATACATTGATGATTCACTGAAGTTAGCAGAGAGAAAATATCAAAGGAGACTAGTCCTTTGGGACATCACTGAGCACTGGTAAAGGCGGCTTTGAGTTTTCTTATAAAGCAAACAATAAGGACTTTAACCTGTTTAAACCACCTTTAACTAATCTTTCCCTCTGGGAATACTGTGATAATTAAATGAGATCATCCAAGTAAGGTTCTGAAAACAATGTTTGACTCACAGTAAGCACTCAAAACTGTTAATGATTATTATAGGTTTGTTGTGAATAAGGTAATGCATATAAAGTATTTAGCCAAGTTCCTACTTGCATAAAAACTATTTGTGAGAAATATTTCTCAATGATACATATGTACACTTGAGCTCATATTGTCTTATTATTCTTTTCCTGGTTGAAACAGGTTGGATAACTAGGTAGCTTAACCTCTATTATTGTAGCAAAAAAAGTAATCAATGTTTCTTGATGGCAAAACAGAACTTCTAAGGAATTCACATTACATTTCATTTGCAGTTGTCATATCCCAAAAGGCAAGAAGCTTCCAAACCATGCAATTACCTATAATTTCAGTGAATATGCAGTTGTTTTTTATCTGGAACACTGTTATTTTGAGGTGTCAGTAGGCACTAAGCTTACATGCATAGATAGATGATAACCACAGGAAAATCTCGAACACAAACTAACATCAAGAAATCTGAAATAAATATAAGAGCATTTTTTTTCAGGCACCCAAAGATAATAGAGGGGGAGAAAAATGCAAATGGCAGGAGCCCAAATTAATATTAGTTCAAGAGAAAAAAAAATGGGTGTTAACCAATCTCGATTCTGAGTTAAGAGTCATGTGGCTGCCTCCCAAAAGCTATGACTATTATCTTAAGACTATATTGGTAAACTTATAGTATCTAGAAGGACAGATTTAGAAGTCTGCGTTTATATTAGTCCCATTACTAAAATTCTACATTCCAGGGACACCTGGGTGGCTCAGTCGCTGGGCATTTGCTTCGGCCCAAGTCATGATCCCAGGATCCTGGGATCGAGCCTCGCATTAGGCTCCCTGTTCAGCAGGAAGCCTGCTTCTCCCTCTCCCACTCGCCCCTTGTATTTCTTCTCTCACTGGGACTCTCTCTGTCATATTAATAAATAAAATCTTTTTAAAAAATTGCTACATTCCAGTCTCTTCCTACAAAGAAATTTTACTGACTCAAGGATGTTTAGGTCCATAATACTTGCCCTTTTTTAGGTTGACCCTCTTTGACGACCTGTTGACCCCCTTCTGTAAGAGAGTTTTCACCAGGGCCAGTATAAGGGCCCAACGATGTCTAACTTGGATTAAGACAACATGGGTTTGAAATGGCTCTGCCATTTACTGACAGCACAACTGCGACCTGCTCTTTAGTCAATACACTGTTTTGTGTTTGATTTTAGGAGGTTCATTTATACTCTCCTTTGGCTCCAAACCCACCCAAAGATCCTCTACTTAAAAGCTTATCCATTTACCCTCCCAGTTAGGGTGACCAACCAACCTAGTTTTCTCAGGGCTGAGGAGATTCTGGAGTAAGGGTCTTTCGGTGTTAAAATTGAAAGAGTTCCAGGCAAACTGGGATGAGCTGATTACCACACTCCCAGATCAAGACAAGAAAGTAGCCAAAGACTATCCTTATAAAGCTATGTTTGCATCGCATTTTTTAAAATATTTTCTTTATTTATTTGAGAGAGAGCAAGAGAGAGCGAGAGGAGTTGGGGGGAGACACAGTGAGAGAGGGAGGAACAGGCTCCCTGCTGAGCAGGAAGCCCAACACAAGGCTCCATCCCAGGACTCCTGGATCACGACCTGTGCCAAAGGCAGATGCTTAACAATTAAGCCACCCAGGTGCCCCATCACTGTATTGATTTTCCATTGGTACCTCTGTGGGAATGATAAAGAAAGGGAATAGGGGCTAAGAAACTAGAATCCACCCTACAGCCAGTTTGGTAGAAGCTCCTATAACAGAAAGAGTGACTGTGGGGAGTTATCCGGATGAGAAGTATAAGGATTGGGATCAACAATCAGGAGGGAAGAGGAAATCCCAGAGTGGCTTACCTGGGCCTAAACCCAACAACAAGTACTGGAGCTCAGTAACGGAAAGGCCTCGGGAGGGTTGCCCCCAGAAGTATTATGGGAAGAGCCAAGGCTTTGGAGTTAGAAGTATTCAGGTTTGAGATTCATCTGCTATCTACAAGGCCTGAGTGTGTGACCTAATTGATAGGAGCTTCAGTTGTTCTACCTATAAATTGGAAAAAATATTAAGACTTCCTTCCCATAAGGACTCAGTGGATTCATGCTTGTACAAGTGCTTGGCACACTCCCCTGGAACTGTTAGTTGCAGGGGTGGGGGGAGCGGGGGCTGAAGGATCATAATAGTTTCTTTAAATACATGCAGAGATACACACACAAGCAAGATAATAATGATTAAAATAAAAACATTCAATACCCATGCAATGCTCTCCAGTTCGTAATGTCTTTCATACATATCAGTTCCAGGGACAAAACTAGAAGCAGTGGATTTAAGCTACAAGAAGAGAGAATCTTAGATAATAAAGGAAAATTATTTCCTGTAACAAAGGACACCTTGAGACTCAGAGACTTTCACGTTCTGGTATGTTGAGGCTTCTGCTGGCCTATGTCTGGAATATCAGAGAGAGATTAAACAAAAGCAATTTATATTATTTGGCAGGCAATTTAGGGTAATAGTCAAGAACAGAGGCAGCCTGCTATGGTTCAAACCCCAGCCCCATCACTGAATAGCTGTGTAATCCTGAGCAAATTACTTAACATCTCTGAGCCTCAATGATCAATCAAGTCATTAAATCGAAGCCAATACTTGCACCTACCTCAGAGACAAAGGGAGAACAATCAGCAAGTCAATACCCCTAAAGCAGTTCATAAGGTGTTCAGCACTGGGCACTGAGTAAATAGTAGCTATTTTTAGCTAAAAACAACTGGTAAAAGTTTGAAATATTTTAAAATTGTGAATATTTCGGCATGCCTGTGTGGCTCAGTTGGTTAAGCATCTGCCCTTGGTCCAGGTCATGATCCCAGGGTACTGGGATCAAGTTCCCCATCAGGCTCCCTGCTCAGCAGGGAGTCTGCTTCTCGTTTTGCTGCCCCACCCCCGCTGCTTGTGCATGTTCTCTCCCCCCACCTCTCAAACATAAATCTTTTTTTAAAAGTGTGACTATTTCATTGTTCTTTAATCTCTGAAAATTGCTAAAATATTAGCAAACATATTAGTAAATATTAGTTGGCCAAGTATTTAATTGCATGGTACATCCTATTTCTGATCATTCTTGGTTCTAAAGAAAATGAGGAGCAGTAAAGTGTACTGAATGGCTTCAATCCACAAAGTATTGTCTGTCTTATGTACTATGTCACCACTTCTCCAAAGATAGCCACCTATGATGTATAGTAACACACAGTACTTAATGGATCAAGAGATTTGATATGGGCTTTTAGTAATAAATCCATGGTCCAAGAAGGGGGAATTTTCTTACAACCTTTTCTCCCCAAAGAGCTATTAAAAAAAAATAACTCAGAGGATATATTTCTACTAAACCAAGATTCCTGGGATGTAAACCCTTACTGGAGTCGTGCTGAGCCCTTTATCCCCACTGAAAAAAGTCTGGAATGATTGATGACTCCTGCCAGGAGACTGTCACACATTTTGCCTTGCACCATTATGTACATTTCACCCGTAGTAAACTTTAATGTGGATATCTTTCAAGCTCTACCTGGAAATGGAAAGTGTTAAAGGAGGCCTTTCCGTTTAATAGCCTCACAATTTGAGTCCCCATTCTGTATGAACCCTTGAGGTCACTTAGTGGGAATGGTGAGACCCCTCCATCTCTAATCACATCTG
Organism: Mustela lutreola; assembly: GCF_030435805.1. NCBI lineage: Eukaryota > Metazoa > Chordata > Mammalia > Carnivora > Mustelidae > Mustela > Mustela lutreola. Next base: position 30,853,857 of record NC_081305.1, on the reverse strand, counting down.
ATCCACCCACCCAAACCAAAGCCAAAGAAGACCTACAAACTTGGGTGGAAAGTCTAGAAAGCTGGAGTCAACGGAAACTTCCCCTGATTGATGGTTAATTTGGAAGCACAGCCCTTCATAAAGAAGAGGATAGTCACAGGAAAAGTCAAGCTCACTTGAACCAAAGTTAGAGTGAGTAATTATCTCACAGCTTACAATAAATATAAGTGGGCAAGGGAGGTCCATGGACCAAAGGGTGGCTAGATATTCCAAACGTAATGGCATCTCATTCTGTGTCTGGAGAGGAACTTTCGAGTTCATGTCAAACGACTCATCCACATGAAAGAATTGGTGGTGGGGGCGGGGAGAATGGATACTACAGATGGTGTGAATTTAGAGCTCTCAGATCTCAATCAACCCAGATCAACAGCTTTCTGGTATTCTGAACACTTTTTCTTAAAACAAGAAAAACTCTTCTTTTATTCTTTAGAAGGCCATTCACATACACACACATTTAAAATTTATTCAAATTCTCTATAAAATTAAAAACATGCTGCGATGGTCACCGACAAAGTCAATTGGATATTTTAACAGAAACCAGGAATAAAACTGCCTGGCTCCCTTTTCATAGTTCCCTTTGCCACTTTTTAAAAAAGTAGCTAAATGCTGCCCCTACGCTTCATATTGCCAATATTGTTTGGGATACTATAGCAGGTGTAGGTGTCATTAATTGAGTTCACCTTGAATAATTCACTTGTGCCTGATTTGGGGAGGGCTATGGAGGGGGTATTTTTTCCATTTCCTCTAGGCAGGCCACTGAGATGCAGTTCCAGCCACAAAAGAGGACACTAATAGTCTATGTCTCTAGAAGCAAGAAGCAGCTGGCCAGAGGTGGCCTCTCTTTTTCTTGGATCTGAATGCCCAATCTTCTCCTAGGCCAAAAGAAATTGCTCCCTAGCCAGACAAGACACCCTAGAGAATCCCATCGGAAATTATTTTTGCTCTTTCAGAACCGACACATTACCAAGGGAAAGACTCCCTTCGCAAAGCCTAGACCAAAAATGATTAGGAAATGGGTGTATGTTATATTTTGCCACTTTAAAAAAAAAAAAAAAGATCACTCAATAAACCAGCTCAGAAAACCTTCCCAGGGTTAAAATTATCCTTCTTACGTATATAAACTGCTCTCTTCACACCTATTCCTCAACTAAGGGAAACTCACCTTGTCTTCTTTCCATGGAAAACAACCCCTAAAAGCAATAAAAAGCCTCCCCTCCATGAATTTCAAAGAGGGGGGAGGCTTTGGGGAGGAGAGAAGCAGCTGTGGAAGTCAGAAATGTCATCTGGAGAACATGTCATTCGTTCTGCCCGGCTCAGTGATCTCGACAGTTAAAGGGGCAAGGCATGCTTTGCCCTATGATAAAACGTGAAATGAATTCGTACATTTATAAATAAATGATCTGACTCTAATTGGCATTTCTAAGCCCTCTCTGGGTAGTAGCTTTCTTGTTAACAAGCTACTGCATTTGACACCAGTGATAGAGGAGCCTCGGAAGAGAAATTGCAAGTCTATGTCTGTGCTCTTTATTAAGTAATAGTCCCTGAAAACTTCCTTCTAATATCTACACCTCTGGACCAACATACAGAGAAGTTAACAATAAAAGTTTCTGAGTACAGCTAAAGCTGAAAATAAGAATCAAAACACTGTCAAGGAAGACGAAAAGTAGATTTTTAAAGGCTACACATTCCGGAGAAGTAAAGGCTTCTAGGACTGGGGTAGGAAATATACAAGCTGAGCTTGGAGCATTTCATAACAGCAGAAAGTAATGAAGTGCTAAGAAACAAACAAAAAAACAAAAACAAAAACAAAACAAAGAAACACATTGATGAAGGTGTACCTAAGGCACGCCGAAGACAACTAAAAGTGCTCCCAGGGGCCAATACTAGAACAATCTGGGCACAGTATAAATAAAATCATATTGCATTTTATCTCACAGAACAAAATATATACACATAAGTCTATTCGGATATACATAGTTAAGCAAATAAATAAGGGAGAAGAGCCAAATTCCTTGTTCAGAAGAATTGCAAGTAATATATGTAATTACCCTGCCCCGAAGGAGGTGAAATGGGACTCTCGACTCCTTCAGTGTGGGAAGGATTTTGCAGCTTCCTTCCAGAAAGTACAATAAAGAAAGGAGGGGAGAAAGCGTAACGTCACCCTGGAGATAGCTCACAAACGATGTCTCTCCAGGGGATCAGGTCAAAGGCAACAGGGCTAAGTCATGTTCGCCGTGTGTACCCTTGATGCTGTGTGATGAGAAGATCATTTACCTTTAAGGTCTTCTTCCCCCAAACCCGTAACTCTGGTCTAACCATGAGAAAAACATCAGACAAATTCTATTAGTGAGGCATTCTACAAAATGTCTGACTGGTATGCCTCAAATCCATCCAGGTCATTATATAAAAAACAAGAGAAGTCTGAAAGTGTCACAGTCAGGAGAACCTAATGAGACATGAAAACGAACTGTAATGTGGATCCTAGATGAAATGTTGGAACACAGAAAAGACATTAAGTAAAACTAAAGCAATCTTGGGGGGCCTGGGTGGCTCGGTCGGAGAAGCATCTGCCTTCGGCTCAGGTCATGATTTCAAGGTCCTGGGATCGGACTCCCTGCTCAGCGGGTAGCCTGCTTCTCCCTCTCCCTCTGTCCCTCCCCTCTGCTCATGTGCTCTCTATCTCTCAAATAAATAAATAAAATATTTTTAAAAAATTTTTAAAAACTAAGGAAATCTGATTAAATTATGGACTTCAGTTAATAACAATGTGTCAATATCAGTATATTAATTATAATAAATGTACCATATTAATGTCAGATGTTAATAAGAGGAAACTTCAGATGTTAATAAGGGGAAACTGAGTGCAGGTATATGGAACTCTGTACCATCGCCTCAATTTTTCTGTAAATCTAAACTGTTCTGAAAAAACAGTCAGTTCTTTAAAGGAGGATGTACAGATATATGAATAATAAGATTTAGGACTTATTTAGGTGAGCAGTCACAAAATGGAGAGTAGAACGAATGCAATATTTCCAGTCTTTTTAGTGTTTGAACTCACCCCTGAAAGTTGCATCCAATCATTAGAGAAACCAGCTATGGTTAATAATGGCCCCTCGCACAGACCCACCTCTATCTCAGTCCCAGGCCATGAATACAATTAAAAACTAAGGATACTTTTGTCAAAAAATGTCTTTCCTCTTCCTGGATAGTAACTGGATGAATCTGCATCTCATACTACAAACTTCTACTAAGCAAACCTATTTATCATTCAGTCCCTCAACATGCACATTAGCTCAACAATACTGACACCTCTGTGTTGCAGAAACTGTTCTAGGCAGTAAAGACACAGCAGAGAACAAGGGAGGCAATCGCTTGTGGATCCCGCATTCAAGGTTGAGGGCTTGGAGAGTAAGCAACAAGCAAGTCAATTAATTTCCAGCCAATCCCATGAGTCAACAACCACATTTTTTAAGAGGCACTCTCCACCAGCTTCCAAGATTTCTGGATTTCTCATTCTTCATCCCTAGGCAAGTGTGCACGTTCTATGATTCTGTTTCTTGGGTTTAATGGAGGAGATCGTCTGCTCTCTCTGTAGGCAACATGAGGAAAGAAAATTTCTTCTCAGAGCAGGCTGAATGAAGCAAGAAAGGGCTGCTGAATTCATAATTCGGTTTCCTTATTTTACAGTGCAGCTTGGTGGAGTTAGATGACGACACAACCAGGAGATGGGACTCTAAAAGTCTACAATACAGAGTTCCTTCTACATAGCATCCATAGCACCCACTACAATGTTGTAAAACCAACACAGTCACGAAAAAGCTCCCTTGCTCTGATATTCCACACAAATACCCATATAGATAGTCCATCTGTAAAGACCTCCAGGAAAACATACCAGCTTCTACTCTACCTAAGCATTCAAGGGCCACTCAGGTGAAACCCCAGAGAAATCTCACTCCTTTCTGCCAGTTAGCGAAGCGGTGAGAAGTCAGAGAGTGAACAAAGGATAAAAATAAGGCAGAACATTTGCAGGCTATGAAAGAAATATCTTGAATCTTTTCCCTTCCAAATATTATGACTTCATATCCCCGGCAGATATTACTTTCCTTCTGATCACCAGTAAGCAATTATTTCAGCCTGTTTTACAGCAGCAAGCAAATGCAGCACTAACAAGAAGAAATGCTGTGACACACCTAGAAAAATATTACCCTGTGATGCTTTAATCAATTACAGCATTGACGGCTGGTAGAGCTGGCAGGCCCCGGAACCTCTGACCGCTCGGCCCCCGTTAATACCTGATGCTATTTTATCTGAGCATCTAATTTGGGTTTTTCAGTAATTAAAATTCATGAAACTCTGTCCACTATTAACCCTAGGTCTCCCCTCCTGGATCCTGAATCTCCTGTGGAAAGCTCTCTATCTCAACAAAATGTCGATGGCTGCTTTGGCTATTTACATGTATGCAGATTTCAGCAGTAGAAAGATGAGTAATGCTTCAGAATCCCATCTTAGAGATGGGGATGCCAAAAAGACCAGTAAGCGAATAACTATTTGGCGAGCACCCACAAAACCACCATCACCGCTTTCCTGACAAATGGACATTGGGAAGGAAATGAATGAAGTGAAGCCGCACCTACGTAAGACATTTTGTAGGCATTCAGGTGATGCTTGTGAAGATGTGAAGAGAAATGAAAGATACTAATGACATATGGGAAACTGACCATGTTCCAAAGAAGAAGAAAAGAAGATTGGAAGGGGCTTTTCCAACACTAAGAAAAGGGTAACCCAATCTTTTTTTTTTTTTTTTTTTTTTTGTAGTTAGTACAACTAGTATTTTTTTTTTTTTATTTATTTTTTTTTTAAATTTTTTTATTTTTTATAAACATATATTTTTATCCCCAGGGGTACAGGTCTGTGAATCACCAGGTTTACACACTTCACAGCACTCACCAAATCACATGCCCTCCCCAATGTCCATAATCCCAACCCCTTCTCCCAAACCCCCTCCCCCCGGCAACCCTCAGTTTGTTTTGTGAGATTAAGAGTCACTTATGGTTTGTCTCCCTCCCAATCCCATCTTGTTTCATTTATTCTTCTTCTACCCACTTAAGCCTCCATGTTGCATCACCACTTCCTCATATCAGGGAGATCATATGATAGTTGTCTTTCTCTGCTTGACTTATTTCGCTAAGCATGATACGCTCTAGTTCCATCCATGTTGTTGCAAATGGCAAGATTTCATTTCTTTTGATGGCTGCATAGTATTCCATTGTGTATATATACCACATCTTCTTGATCCATTCATCTGTTGATGGACATCTAGGTTCTTTCCATAGTTTGGCTATTGTGGACATTGCTGCTATAAACATTCGGGTGCATGTGCCCCTTTGGATCACTACATTTGTATCTTTAGGGTAAATACCCAATAGTGCAATTGCTGGGTCATAGGGCAGTTCTATTTTCAACATTTTGAGGAACCTCCATGCTGTTTTCCAGAGTGGCTGCACCAGCTTGCATTCCCACCAACAGTGTAGGAGGGTTCCCCTTTCTCCGCATCCTCGCCAGCATCTGTCATTTCCTGACTTGTTGATTTTAGCCATTCTGACTGGTGTGAGGTGATATCTCATTGTGGTTTTGATTTGTATTTCCCTGATGCCGAGTGATATGGAGCACTTTTTCATGTGTCTGTTCGCCATCTGGATGTCTTCTTTGCAGAAATGTCTGTTCATGTCCTCTGCCCATTTCTTGATTGGATTATTTGTTCTTTGGGTGTTGAGTTTGCTAAGTTCTTTATAGATTCTGGACACTAGTCCTTTATCTGATATGTCGTTTGCAAATATCTTCTCCCATTCTGTCAGTTGTCTTTTGATTTTGTTAACTGTTTCCTTTGCTGTGCAAAAGCTTTTGATCTTGATGAAATCCCAGTAGTTCATTTTTTCCCTTGCTTCCCTTGCCTTTTGCGTTGTTCCTAGGAAGATGTTGCTGCGGCAGAGGTCGAAGAGGTTGCTGCCCGTGTTCTCCTCAAGGATTTTGATGGATTCCTTTCGTACATTGAGGTCCTTCATCCATCTTGAGTCTATTTTTGTGTGTGGTGTAAGGAAATGGTCCAATTTCATTTTTCTGCATGTGGCTGTCCAATTTTCCCAGCACCATTTATTGAAAAGGCTGTCTTTTTTCCATTGGACATTCTTTCCTGCTTTGTCGAAGATTAGTTGACCATAGATTTGAGGGTCTATTTCTGGGCTCTCTATTCTGTTCCATTGATCTATGTGTCTGTTTTTGTGCCAGTACCATGCTGTCTTGATGATGACAGCTTTGTAATAGAGCTTGAAGTCCGGAATTGTGATGCCACCAACGTTGGCTTTCTTTTTCAATATCCCTTTGGCTATTCGAGGTCTTTTCTGGTTCCATATAAATTTTAGCATTATTTGTTCCATTTCTTTGAAAAAGATGGATGGTACTTTGATAGGAATTGCATTAAATGTGTAGATTGCTTTAGGTAGCATAGACATTTTCACAATATTTATTCTTCCAATCCAGGAGCATGGAACATTTTTCCATTTCTTTGTGTCTTCCTCAATTTCTTTCATGAGTACTTTATAGTTTTCTGAGTATAGATTCTGTGTCTCTTTGGTTAGGTTTATTCCTAGGTATCTTATGGTTTTGGATGCAATTGTAAATGGGATTGACTCCTTAATATCTCTTTCTTCTGTCTTGCTGTTGGTGTAGAGAAATGCAACTGATTTCTGTGCATTGATTTTATATCCTGACACTTTACTGAATTCCTGTATAAGTTCTAGCAGTTTTGGAGTGGAGTCTTTTGGGTTTTCCACATATAGTATCATATCATCTGCGAAGAGTGATAATTTGACTTCTTCTTTGCCGATTTGGATGCCTTTAATTTCCTTTTGTTGTCTGATTGCTGAGGCTAGAACCTCTAGTACGATGTTGAATAGCAGTGGTGATAATGGACATCCCTGCCGTGTTCCTGACCTTAGCGGAAAAGCTTTCAGTTTTTCTCCATTGAGAATGATATTTGCGGTGGGTTTTTCATAGATGGCTTTGATGATATTGAGGTATGTGCCCTCTATTCCTACACTTTGAAGAGTTTTGATCAGGAAGGGATGTTGTACTTTGTCAAATGCTTTTTCAGCATCTATTGAGAGTATCATATGGTTCTTGTTCTTTCTTTTATTGATGTGTTGTATCACATTGACTGATTTGCGGATGTTGAACCAACCTTGCAGCCCTGGAATAAATCCCACTTGGTCGTGGTGAATAATCTTTTTAATGTACTGTTGAATCCTATTGGCTAGTATTTTGTTGAGTATTTTCGCATCTGTGTTCATCAAGGATATCGGTCTATAGCTCTCTTTTTTGGTGGGATCCTTGTCTGGTTTTGGGATCAAGGTGATGCTGGCTTCATAAAATGAGTTTGGAAGTTTTCCTTCCATTTCTATTTTTTGGAACAGTTTCAGGAGAATAGGAATTAGTTCTTCTTTAAATGTTTGGTAGAATTCCCCCGGGAAGCCGTCTGGCCCTGGGCTTTTGTTTGTTTGGAGATTTTTAATGACTGTTTCAATCTCCTTACTGGTTATGGGTCTGTTCAGGCTTTCTATTTCTTCCTGGTTCAGTTGTGGTAGTTTATATGTTTCTAGGAATGCATCCATTTCTTCTAGATTGTCAAATTTATTGCCATAGAGTTGCTCATAGTATGTTCTTATAATAGTTTGTATTTCTTTGGTGTTAGTTGTGATCTCTCCTCTTTCATTCATGATTTTATTTATTTGGGTCCTTTCTCTTTTCTTTTTGATAAGTCGGGCCAGGGGTTTATCAATTTTATTAATTCTTTCAAAGAACCAGCTCCTAGTTTCGTTGATTTGTTCTATTGTTTTTTTGGTTTCTATTTCATTGATTTCTGCTCTGATCTTTATGATTTCTCTTCTCCTGCTGGGCTTAGGGTTTCTTTCTTGTTCTTTCTCCAGCTCCTTTAGGTGTAGGGTTAGGTTGTGTACCTGAGACCTTTCTTGTTTCTTGAGAAAGGCTTGTACCGCTATATATTTTCCTCTCAGGACTGCCTTTGTTGTGTCCCACAGATTTTGAACCGTTGTATTTTCATTATCATTTGTTTCCATGATTTTTTTCAATTCTTCTTTAATTTCCCGGTTGACCCATTCATTCTTTAGAAGGATACTGTTTAGTCTCCATGTATTTGGGTTCTTTCCAAACTTCCTTTTGTGGTTGAGTTCTAGCTTTAGAGCATTGTGGTCTGAAAATATGCAGGGAATGATCCCAATCTTTTGATACCGGTTGAGTCCTGATTTAGGACCGAGGATGTGATCTATTCTGGAGAATGTTCCATGTGCACTAGAGAAGAATGTGTATTCTGTTGCTTTGGGATGAAATGTTCTGAATATATCTGTGATGTCCATCTGGTCCAGTGTGTCGTTTAAGGCCTTTATTTCCTTGCTGATCTTTTGCTTGGATGACCTGTCTATTTCAGTGAGGGGAGTGTTAAAGTCCCCTACTATTATTGTATTATTGTTGATGTGTTTCTTTGATTTTGTTATTAATTGGTTTATATAGTTGGCTGCTCCCACATTGGGGGCATAGATATTTAAAATTGTTAAATCTTCTTGTTGGACAGACCCTTTGAGTATGATATAGTGTCCTTCCTCATCTCTTATTATAGTCTTTGGCTTAAAATCTAATTGATCTGATATAAGGATTGCCACTCCTGCTTTCTTCTGATGTCCATTAGCATGGTAAATTCTTTTCCACCCCCTCACTTTAAATCTGGAGGTGTCTTCGGGCTTAAAATGTGTTTCTTGGAGGCAACATATAGATGGGTTTTGTTTTTTAATCCATTCTGATACCCTGTGTCTTTTGACAGGGGCATTTAGCCCATTCACATTCAGGGTAAGTATTGAGAGATATGAATTTAGTGCCATTGTATTGCCTGTAAGGTGACTGTTACTGTATATGGTCTCTGTTCCTTTCTGATCTACCACTTGTAGGCTCTCTCTTTGCTTAGAGGAGCCCTTTCAATATTTCCTGTAGAGCTGGTTTGGTATTTGCAAATTCTTTCAGTTGTTGTTTGTCCTGGAAGCTTTTAATCTCTCCTTCTATTTTCAATGATAGCCTAGCTGGATATAGTATTCTTGGCTGCATGTTTTTCTCGTTTAGTGCTCTGAAAATATCATGCCAGCTCTTTCTGGCCTGCCAGGTCTCTGTGGATAAGTCAGCTGCCAATCTAATATTTTTACCATTGTATGTTACAGACTTCTTTTCCCGGGCTGCTTTCAGGATTTTCTCTTTGTCACTGAGACTTGTAAATTTTACTATTAGGTGACGGGGTGTGGGCCTATTCTTATTGATTTTGAGGGGCGTTCTCTGAACCTCCTGAATTTTGATGCTCGTTCCCTTTGCCATATTGGGGAAATTCTCCCCAATAATTCTCTCCAGTATACCTTCTGCGCCCCTCTCTCTTTCTTCTTCTTCTGGAATCCCAATTATTCTAATGTTGTTTCGTCTTATGGTGTCACTTATCTCTCGAATTCTCCCCTCGTGGTCCAGTAGCTGTTTGTCCCTCTTTTGCTCAGCTTCTTTATTCTCTGTCATTTGGTCTTCTATATCACTAATTCTTTCTTCTGCCTCATTTATCCTAGCAGTTAGAGCCTCCATTTTTGATTGCACCTCATTAATAGCTTTTTTGATTTCACCTTGGTTAGATTTTAGTTCTTTTATTTCTCCAGAAAGGGCTTTTATATCTCTCGAGAGGGTTTCTCTAATATCTTCCATGCCTTTTTCGAGCCCGGCTAGAACCTTGAGAATTGTCATTCTGAACTCTAGATCTGACATATTACCGATGTCTGTATTGATTAGGTCCCTAGCCTTCGGTACTGCCTCTTGTTCTTTTTTTTGTGTTGAATTTTTATGTCTTGTCATTTTGTCCAGATAAGAGTAAATGAAGGGGCAAGTAAAATGCTAAAAGGGTGGCAACAACCCCAGGAAAATATGCTTTAACCAAATTAGAAGAGATCCAAAATCGTGAGTGGGGAGAAAGGGGATAAAAAGAGGTTCAAAAAGGAAGAAAGAAAAAAAAAAAAAAAAACAAAAAGAAAAGAAAAAAAAAAAGAAAAGAAAAGAAAAGAATTTTTAAAAAAAGAAAACACCTAAGAAAAATGTAAAAAAGAAAAAATATATATATTAGATAAACTAGTAAAAAATCGTTAAAAAAGAAAAAGGTAACAGTTAAAAAAAAAATTTTACCCGAAGGCGAGAAAAAAAAAAAAATGAAAAAGAAAAAATTAAATTAACTGCAAGACTAAAAAAAATCACAGGAAAAAAGCCATGAGTTCCGTGTTTGGCTTTCTCCTCCTCTGGAATTCTGCTGCTCTCCTTGGTATTGAAACCGCACTCCTTGGTAGGTGAACTTGGTCTCGGCTGGATTTCTTGTTGATCTTCTGGGGGAGGGGCCTGGTGTAGTGATTCTCAAGTGTCTTTGCCCCAGGCGGAATTACACCGCCCTTACCCAGGGCCGGGGTGAGTAATCGGCTCGGGTTTGCTTTCAGGAGCTTTTGTTCCCTGAGCGCTTTCCGTAGAGTTCCAGAGGACGGGAATACAAATGGCGGCCTCCTGGTCTCCGGCCCGGAGGAGCCGAGAGCCCAGGGCCGCACTCCTCAGTGCACCCTCAGAGAACAGCGCCCAGTTACTCCCGTCTGCCTGACCTCCGGCCGTGCTCCGAGCTCACCGAGCCTGCGACCGGTTCAAGGTAACACGGAGCTGCGAGCTTACTGTCGGCTCTGCCTCTGTAGCCGGCTTTCCCGTTCCAATACCCGCAAGCTCTGCGACACTCAGACACCCCCGATCCTTCTGTGACCCTGCGGGACCTGAGGCCACGCTGACCCCGCGTGGGCTTCGCCCCGGTTTAGCCTCTGGAGCGATGTCCCTCAGCGGAACAGACTTTTAAAAGTCCTGATTTTGTGCACGGTTGCTCCGCCGCTTGCCGGGAGCCGGCCCCTCCCCCCGGGGTCTATCTTCCCGTCGCTTTGGATTCACTTCTCCGCCGGTCCTACCTTTCAGAAAGTGGTTGTTTTTCTGTTTCCAGAATTGCTGTTCTTCTTCTCTTCGATCTGCCGATGGATTTTCAGGTGTTTGCAATCTTTAGATAAGCTATCTAGCTGATCTCCGGCTAGCTGAAGCAATCTCAGCTTGCTACTTCTCCGCCATCTTGACTCAGTACCAAGGGTAACCCAATCTTAAGAGGTGATCCTGGCCTCCTGTGTTCTTTTTCTTTTTTCCCCCTCCTTCAATGCACCAGAAGAATCTGGTCTCACTGCCACTGTCCTTCCTTCACTTTGTTAGTTAAGAGGAGAATCTGTCATAAATCCAGTAACACTCGAGATGATTGACACATACTCTTTGCCTTCCACTGGGGTCTTACACTGAAAATAAAGCTGTTGCCTCGCTTCCTGTTTGCCACCAGATTGCCGAATGGCTTTGCTTCACGCTCTTTTCCCGAGGCACTTATTGCATGAGTGATACCCAGGATGGAGCCTATAAATTTATACAACAAATTGAGGAAATGTTTCCTCACAAAGCTTTAAGAGGCAATATTAATTAAATACATCTTTTCACATGGGATCATACAATATCTATTGCTGAAGTAATTAAGAATGAAGACATAAACTCATTAGATGTGTACTGTAAAGATGAAATGCTCAGAAATTATTGACTGCCCATATATCACCACATCCAGCCACTTAAAGAAAATGCAATCAGCTAAGATGCAATGTGGCAGGGGTTTGAGTGAGAATAAAAATAAGTATATGTCCCTTTATTCTACATGGAAGTTCATGAACCAGCCGGCTTAGGAACTCCTCTGATTTAAGAAACTCATTTCATTTTTTAAATTAAATGAAGATGTCTGACTTTTCTGATTCTCATTCAGTTTCCACAAATCTTAAAACCCATTTCTTTTTTCTTTTAATTGAAGTATAATCAACATACAGAGTCATATTAGTTTCAGGTATATAATATAATGATTCAATAATTCTATGCATTGCTCAGGGCTCATCATTGTAAGTATCCTCATAATTCCCTTCATCTATTTTGCTTATCCACACTCTGGCAATTACCAGTGTGTTCTCCATATTTGAGTCTGGTTTTTTGTCTCTTTGTTGGTTCATTTGTTTCTTAAGTTCAACATATCAATGGAATCAAATGGTTTTTATCTTTCTATGACTGACTTATTTCATGTAGCATAATACCTTTCAGGTCCACCCATGTTGTTGCAAATGGCAAGATTTCATTCTTTTCATTGGTTGAGTACTATTCCATTGTGGGGGCCATGGAGGGGTGTGTTTGTATACCACATCTTTCAACCATTCATTTACAGATGGAATCTTTCATTGCTTCCATATCTTGGGCTCTGTAAATAATGCTGCAAAAGACACAGTGATACATATATCTTTTCATACTAGTGTTTTCCTTTTCTTTGAAAATTCATTTCTTCATTATCATTTTTTGTTTCTAGGATGAAACTATCAAGACACTCCATTTTAGGCAGATCCATAGTGTCCAGTATGGTGCCTACTTACCAAATGTACCTTAGGTTGACTCATTTTGAAAGATATTCAGAAACCAAGACAGGGCCAATATTGGGCCTTCCAACTGAGAAGTTCTCCCTTCGTCCTGGGCATTCTCTTTTCACATCTGAGCAATAGAAACATTCTCTTTATTAGATCATATTACTAAGTTTACCTTGACTATTATTAGTCTCCAGAGAATTATAGTTTCACCTTCGTTGTCCTAGCAGCCCAAAACTTCTGGGTGATGAGAGTAAAGTATCTTAAGGCTCTTACATACTATGTTTTTAACTCTCTTTTTAAAACAATGAATGGGTATTACTGCTTCTTTTAGAATGAGAACTTTGAATTACTGAGTCTACAGAGTGCCCAAAACAATAAACTTAAAAATTTTAAAATAACCAATCAAGAGAGTGTTACTTTTCATTTTGGGCCCTGTAAATCTATATAACTTTTGACTTTATGTCATTGAATTATTCAACTCAATAAAACCTAAGAGAAGAAAATAGGGAAAGAGAGAGAGGAGGAGAAAAAGTAAGTTAGGTAACTAAACATTAATTTAAGGATTATCAATAAAAGACCTAAGATAAAAACTATAAATCATGTAAATCAAACTAAGAGAGGAAATAAAAGGAAATAAACAAAATCCTAGCAATCTACAAGAAGTATGAAAAGAAAAATAAAACCTAAGAAAAAACATGGCAAACTGAAAACTAAACACAGTAGAAATAAATTTTAAAAAATCAAGTGATAATAATTCAAATAAATATCAGAATAGACAAACAAAACCCAAATATTTTCAGCTTAGAGACAGAGAACTAAAGGAAAATGATATAGAAAGGTTGAGAATTAGTAGATGGGAAGAGAAAAACCATTTAATTTTAAAAATTAAAAGCTAATATAGTGCCTTTACCATCACAATAAAAGAGCAGTTAAAGCAAGAGATACTAATGAAAATAAATAAGGATGTTACATAATAAAATAATGATAAAGAAATAACCATTGCATAAGGAGAAATAACCAGCAAAATATTAAAATTACATGTACCGAACATACACATCTTAAAACTATAAAGCAAAAATGCTTCAATTTCATAGAGTGGGAGATTTTAACACACTTCCTTTAAAAACTAATAGATCAAAATTACCAAAAACAAGGATATGAGAGCTAGGAAAAACACAAGATTTATTGTTAGTGACATAGTTCCCACTCGAAGTGACTCTCTTTAGAAGGTCACCTCAATTGATGTATTTATAGACAGATCTATCTATGTATCTAGACAGGAAAAAAAAATTTTTTCAAGTACACTTGAAACAAGTAATATATATGTATATATATACTCCATACTTAACATTGCAATTTCCCTAGCTCATGGTTTACTTTCAGGTAGGCATTTTAGTTGCATACATGTATAATATATATTTTGTGTTGTACATAGGTAATAGATGCATGTTATATTATGCATGTGTGTATATACATCATATTGTAATTACATATGAGCAGGGAACCCAATGTGGGGCTTGATCCCAGGACCCTGAGACCATGACCTGGTCTGAAGGCAGAGGCTTAGCCCACTGAGCCACCCAGGCACCCCATCACTATGATAGTTTAAAGAGGACTGGAAAATTAATTTGTAGAATATTCCTTAATCAGGGTTTACCTTGTGTTTTCTCATGATTAAACTCAGGTTACACATTTTTGCCAACAAGACCACAGGAGTGATATGGTGTCCTTATCAGTGCAAAATATCAGGACTTAACCATGATCACTTGCTTAAGATGGTTAAAATAGTTTCTCCGTGGTAAAGTTACCTTTTTCCCTTTGTAATTAATGAATATCTTATGGAGAAATACACTGAGGCAATATAAATACTCTGTTCAGTATCATAATCTCTCCCATTAACTGTAACACCCATCAGTGATTTGGGTCTGCAACAATTATACCTCTGTTGTTTGCTGAATGACGATTTTCTATTTCATCATTCACGCAACCTTCATTCATTGAAATCCCCCTTCAGGTAAAGCTGTCCCTTCTCCTCCATTCATTCACTGCCTCAATCATTCACTCATTTGCTCCTATCAGTTTGGACTCACAGGTATTTGTTTTATTCTGTGGATTATTCTCCAACAGTATCTATCATTGTTCATTTTGTTGCTCTAAGTATCCCAGATATGGCCCTTTGAAGCCTCTGGATGGGCTTCTGTGCATGTTAAGCACGATACCTTCAAGGATTGCACTTTACTTTCAGGCATCACAGAATGTTTCAATTCGTCTTTTACTTTGCTGACGTCAACTTGACCATTTCTCTAAGAAGAACCAACTACTTTTATTCATTTGTTAAAGACTATTATTTCCCCATTGGAATGGTTTGATATCCTTGGGTGGAAAAAAAAGATCTTAAAATAAATACCATAATCCAGTTTGTATCAGTATTCTTTTAACCTGGGTGAAACTGATATTTTAGGAGGAAAAAGTAATCAAAATTAACTCAAGAATATATCTAAACTAATTATCTTTCAGTAATTTTAAACTAGTGGAAAAAATAAATCTCACCCCCTCCAAAGACATCAGGCCCACACATTTTACACTGATTTTTCCATGAACAACAAAAAGATAATGCCTGTATTTTATAGTTCTCAGCTTCAGAGACTAGCAATAAAGACAAAGATTCTCTAATTAATGTTTTTCTTTTCTTTTCATTCATTCATTAACACTTTCATTAAGGTATAATTCATACACAATTATACAATTAAAGCAAACAAATCCATACTACTAAATTTATTCACAGTTGTACAACCATCACCACAATCAATTTTGGGATATTTTCATCACTCCAAAGGAACTCCATACCATTTCCCAATTACTCCCCATTTTCTTCATCCCACACAGCACTGGGCAACCATTCAACCACTAATCTACTTTCTGTCTCTGTGGATTTGACTACTCTGGACCTTTCATATAAATGGAATCCTACAGTATGTGGTCCTGTGTTACTGGCCTCTTTCACTTAGCATAATGTTTTCAAGATTCGTCTGTGTTGTAGCATGCCTAAGCATTTTATTCCCTTTTATTGTCCAATAATACTGTATTATAGGGATATACCATATTTTATTCATCCATTCAATAGTTGATAGACATTTGGGTTATCTTTACTTGAGCGCTATGTGCATTTGTGTACAAGTTTTCATGTAGACATATGCTTTCATTATCTTGGGCATAAACCTAGAAGTGTAATTGCTGGATCACGTGGTACTCTACATTTAATGTCCTGAGGAACTGCCAGATGGTTTTCCAGTGTGGCTGACCATTTTATATTCCCACCAACAGTGTATGAGGGTTCTAATTTCTCCACATCCTTGCCAATAGTTGTTATTATCTGTCTTCTCTATTATGCTTATCCTAGTACATGCAAAGTGGTAACTTGTTGCAGTTTTTGATTTGCATTTCCGGATAGTTAATAATATGAAAGCTTCTTTCACGGGCTTATTGGTAATATTTATAAATTTTATGGAAAAAAATGTCTATTCAGATCCTTTGCACATTTTTCATTTAGGTTATGTGTCTTTTTATTATTGAATTACAGGGGTTTGTATATATTCTAGATACAAGTTCCAATCATATATGAGATTTGCAAATATTTTCTCCCATTTTGTGGGCTGTCTTTCACTTATTTTTCTTTTTACTCTTTTTTTTCCTAAAGATTTTATTTATTTATTTGAGAGAAAGAGGGTCAGAGCACAAGCAGGGGAGAGAGGCAGAAAGAGAAGTAGACTCCCCACTGAGCAGGGAGCTGGATGCAGGGCTGATCCCAGAATCCTAGGACCATGACCTGAACCAAAGACAGACTTTTAACAGACGAAGCAGTGGCTCAGTGCCTTTTCTTTTTCTGGAGGGTGTTCTCTGAAGCAAAATTTTGATGAAAGCCAATTTACCTATTTTTTTCTTTTGTTGCTTGTGCTATGGGTGCATATCTAAAACACCATTGCCTAATTCATGGTCAGGGCAATCTACCCCCATGTTTTCTTCTAAAGTGTTTTAAAGCTTTAGCTCTTACTTTTAGGTCTTGGATTCATTTTGAGTGAATTTTTGTGTATGGTATGATGTAAAAGCCCAACTTTATTCTTCTGCCTGTGAATATCCAGCTATCCCTGCATCATTTGTTAAGATGGTTTGATATCCTTGATTGAATTGAAAAATAATTTGACTATAAATGTAAAAAATCATTGACTATAAATATGACTATAAATTATTTCTGGGCTCTTGATTCTATCCTGTTGATCTATATGTCTGCCTTTAAGTTAGTACCACAGTGTCCTGATTACTTACAGTTTTGTAGTAAGCTGTAAAATCAGAAAGTTTGAGTCCTAAAACATCATACTTTTTCAAGTTTGCTCTGTCTATTCTCAGTCTCTTTCATTTTTTTTTAAATTTATTTTATTTTTCCTGTGTTCCAAGATTCATTGTTTATACACCACACCCAGTGCTCCATGCCTTCCTTAATATCCACCACCCAGGCTCTCCCAACCCCCCACCTGCCTCCCCTCCAAAACCCTCAGTTTGTTTCTCAGAGTCCATGGTCTTTCATGGTTCATCTTCCCCTCTGATTTCCCCCAACTCACTTCTCCTCTCCATCTCCCAATGTCCTCCGTGTTATTCCTTATGCTCCGCAAGTAAGTGAAACCATATCATAATTGACTCTCTCTGCTTGACTTATTTCACTCAGCATAATCTTCTCCAGTCCCATCCATGTTGATACAAAAGTTGGGTATTCATCCTTTCTGATGGAGGCATCATACTCCATTGTATATATGGACCATATCTTCCTTAAGTCTCTTCCATTTTTAAAATAATTTTAGGGTAAGCTTGTCAATTTCTGCAAAGAATCCACTTGGGATTTTGATGGGCATTGCCTTGAATCTGTTAATAAGTCTAGGGGACTACTGCCATCTTAACAACAGTGTCTTCTCATCCATCCATTTATTTGTATCTTTAGTTTCTTTCCACAATGTTTTATAGTTTTCAGGGTATGAGTTTTGTACTTTCTATTTTTCAGTTTATGGTCAACTACCATTCTTTGTGATGCTAGTATAAATGAAACGGTTTCTTAATTTAAACTTTGCATTGTTCTTTATAAATTTATAGAAACAGAATCTATTGAAACTGAACTCATTTACTCATTCTAATAGTTTCTTAGTGAACTCCTTAGGTTTATTTCTGTAGGCAGGATCATGTCATCCGCAAATAGAGATAATTTTACTTCCTCCCCAATCTGAATGCCTTTTGTTATGGACTGAATGTCCAGTGTGGTTACTCACCCTCACCTTCATATGGTGAAGTCATAATCCCCATGGTGGCTGTATTTGGAATAAAGAAGTAATTAAGATTATATGGGGTCATAAGGGTAGGTCCTTGATCCAAAGATCCTTGATCCTTCATAGAAAGAGCCAAGAGAGACAGCATTATCCCTCTCCCTCTATTCCCACCTCTCTCCCTCTCCTTACTATTGAGGATACAATGAGAAGGCAGCCATCTGCACCCTAGAAAGATAGCCCTCACCAGAAACTGGCTCTGCCAGACCTTAATCTGGCACTAGCCTCCAAATCTATGAGAAAATATTTTTTTTTCTTTAAGCCATCTAGCCCATGGTGTTTTTCTTATGGCAGCCTGAGTCAACTGATATGCCTTTTATTTCATTTTATGACCTAATTGCCCTAGCTAGCACCTCCAGAACAATGTTGAATAAAAATAGTAAGAGTGGACATCTCCATGTTCTAGATCTTAGCAGGAAACTTTCAGTCTTTTATCATTAAGTATGATGTTAGTTGTGAGTTTATTACAGAGATTTATTAACACATTAAGGAAGTTCCCTTCTGGGGTGCCTGGGTGGCTCAGTCAGTTAAGCAGCTGCCTTCAGCTCAGGTCATGATCCCAGGGTCCTAGGATCAAGCCTCCCATTGGGCTCCCTGCTCAGCGGAGAGCTGGCTTCTCCTTCTCCCTCTGCCTACCACTCTGCCAATGTGTGTGCTGTCTCTCTGTCAAATAAATAAATAAATAAAATCTTAAAAAAAAAAAAAAAAAAGAAGAAGTTCCCTTCTACTCGTAGCTTGTTGGGTGCTTTTATTATAAAAGATTGTTGGGGGGGACCTGGGTGGCTCAGTGGGTTAAGCCTCTGTCTTCGGCTCAGGTCATGGCCCTGGGGTCCTGGGATTGAGCCCCGCATCATGCTCTCTGCTCAGTGGGGAACCTGCTTCCTCCGCTGTCTCTGCCTGCCTCTCTCCCTACTTGTGATCTCTTTCAGTCAAATAAATAAATAAAAATCTTAAAAAAAAAAAAGTTGTTGGATTTTGTCAAATGCTTTTTCTATATCTAATGGGATCATCATGTGGTTTTTGCCCTTTATTCTACTAAAATGACATATTACATTAATTGATTTTCAGATTATGAACCAACCTTGCATTCCTGGGTAAATCTCACTTGGTCATGGTGAATAATCCTTTTTTATTTGTTGTTGTATTTAGTTTGCTTGTATTTTGCTAAGAGTTTTTACATCTATATTCATAAATGATATCAGTCTATACTGTTATTTTCCTGTGATTTGTTTATCTGGCTCTGCTATCAGTTACTACTGGCCTCATAGAATAAGTTGGAATGTGTTCTTTCTGATTCTATTTTTTGGAAGGTTTTGTGAATAATTGGTTTAAATTCTATAAATGTTTGGTAGAATTCACCAGTGAAGCCATCTGGATCTGGGTTTTTCTTTGTGGATACATTTAAAATTTTTAATTTCATCTCTTTACTTATTACAGATTCTACTCTATTCTATTCTAGTCACATTTTATATTTCTTTTTGAATCAGTTTTGGTAGTTCTTACTTTCTTAAAATTGTCCATTTCATTCAATTTATCTAATTCTTTGTCATGCCATTATTTATAGTATTCCCTTATAAATTTCTTTTTAAATTTCTGTAAAGTTATTAGTAATTTCCTCTTTACATTCCTGATTTTAGTAATTTTGGTCCTCTCTTTTCATTCTTGGTCAGTCCAGCCAACGATTTAAGAAACCATGTTTGGTTTTATTGGTTTTCTCTATTTTTCTGTTCTCTAATTCTAATAATATAATATTCTATTAATTTCTGATCTATTTTTAATTAATTGTATCCTTCTTTTTGCTTGCTTTACATTTAGTTTGCTCCTCTTTTTTTTTTTAATTTCTTAAGGTAGTTAGGTTATTGGTTCAAGATCTTTCCTGTTTTTTTAAGATTTTATTTATTTATTTGACAGAGATCACAAGTAGGCAGAGAGAGGGGAGAAAGCCGGCTTCCTGCTGAGCAGAGAGCCCGATGGGGGGCTCAATCCCAGGACCCTGAGATCATGACCTGAGCTGAAGGCAGAGGCTTTAAACCACTGAGCTACCCAGGCGCCCCTCCTCTTTTTTAATATACACATTTTACAACTATAAATTCTAAGTACTATTTTATTTTTTAAAGATTTTATTTATTTATCAGAGAGGGGGGGGGAGAGAGCGAGCACAGACAGACAGAATGGCAGGCAGAGGCAGAGGGAGAAGCAGGCTCCCCGCTGAGCAAGGAGCCCGATGTGGGACTCGATCCCAGGACGCTGTGATCATGACCTGAGCCGAAGGCAGCTGCTTAACCAACTGAGCCACCCAGGCGTCCCCTAAGTACTATTTTAGCTGTACCCCATAAGTTTCATATTGTGTCTTCAATTTCATTAATCTCAAAATATTTCTAATTTCCCTTATGGTCCTTTATTTAACCCATTGGCTACTTAGAAATATGTTGCTTAATTTCTGTAAATTTGTTAATTTCCCAAATTTATTTGTTATTGATTGATAATTTCATTCCACTGTATAGTATAAAGAATAAAGTATAAAGAATATACTTTATATGATTTAAATTATTTTAAATTTATTGAGGTTTAATTTGTGGTCTACTATATGGACTAACCTGGAGAATATTCCATGTGCATTTCAGAAGAATGTATATTCTGTTGGTTCTGGATGTAGTGTTCTGCAGATATCTGTTAGGACTGGTTGCATAATTGGGTGGTTCCAGTCTTCTAGATCCTTGTTAATCCTCTATATAATTGTTCTAGCCACTATTTAAAGAAGGATGTGGATGATTCAAGTATTATTGTTTAAATAACTATTTCTACATTTCACTCTATCTGTTTTTCCGTCATGTATTTGGGGCTCTGTTTTTAGTAGCATGTATGGTTTATAATCGTTATATATTCCTATAAGATTGACTCTTTTATCATTATTAGCTGTCTCTCTTTTTCTCTAATAACATTGTTTAAAAACCACCTTATTTGATAGTACTATAGTCACTCTAGCTTTCTTATGGTTACTATTTGCATGATATATATTTCTTTATCCTTTTTCTTTTAATCTATTTGTAACACTGAATCAAAAATGTACCTCCCATAGACAGCACATAATTGGATTTTATTTTTCTTTCTGCACTCTAACAATCTGACTTGATTAGTTTGCTTAAACCACTGACATTTAATGTAATTATTTATATATTCTGCCATTTTACTTTTTGGTTTATATGTCTCATAACCTTTTCTCCCTTCTCTTTCTCTTTTACTGCTTTATTTTCATTAAGTATTCTTTAGTGTAACAACTTAATTCTTTAATAATTTTTCTCTTTCTGAGATATTTTCTTAGTCATTTCTATAGGGATTAGTGTAATATAAATATTAACTTGTGAGAACCTATCTTCATATTTATAGTAACTTAATTCCAGTGAGATAAAAATTTATAGAAGGTAAATAGATACAGCTCTACTCCCACTTCCCTTTTTGTGCTAGTTTTGTTATACGTATTACATCCTCAAATGTTGCACCCTCCAGGATACTGTTAAAACTATTACTTTATGTAACTTTATCTTTTAAAAAGCCAAGAAAATAAGGACAGCTAGTTTGTTATGTTAAGCTTATTTACAATTTCTGGTTCTTTTCATCTGTTCCTATAGATTCAAGCTACCATCTGGTGTCATTTACTTACCTCGGTATAGCTTTATTCCCACCCACCTCCTCTGTGCTGTTTGAGAAATTATGTTACATATTTATATATTACAGGCCAACATATTAGTGTGTATATATGTGTGTGCATATATATATATATATGTGTGTGTGTGTGTGTGTGTGTGTGTGATTTTATATGATTGCTTTTTAAATTAGTTAAGAAAAGTGAAGAAATATACATTTACACTGTCTTTTATATATATAATTACTTGAACAGTGCTCTTTGTTTTTTTTCTCATGGATTGGAATTACTGCCTGGGGTTACCTGCTTCATTCTAAAGAATTGCTATCTCTTGTAAGGGAATGGATTCTGTCAGTTTGTCTTTACTTGTATAGAGTAAGATAGGAAGTTGCTTTATTTCTTCATAATGGTCTAATAAATAAAGACTAGGAATGTCTTCATTTGACCTTAATTTTCACCTTTATTTCCAAAAGACAATTTTGCTGGATATAGAATGCTTCATTAATAGGGTTTTGTTTTTTGTTCTTTTTTTTTCTTTCAGCTCTTTGAATATGCCATCCCACAGACTTCTGACCTTCACTCTTTCTGATGAGAAATCAGCTTTAACCGAGTTGGGGCCCCCTTGTAGATGCGGAGTCATTTTTCTCTTGGTGCTTCCAAGATTGTCTCTGGATTTGTGACATTCAGCATTTATGCTATGATCTGTCCGTGTGTGCATCTCTTTGCATTTATTCCACTTGATGATTGTTAAATTTCTTGGATGTATATGTGGTTTTTCATGAAACTGAGGAAATTTTCAGCCATTATTTCTTCAAGTATTTTTTTTTCTGCCTCTTTCTGTCTTCTCTTCTGGTACACCCATGTATTTGTTGGTATGCTTAATGGTATCTCACAATTGATGTTCTATTCATTTTCTTCATTTTTCTCCCTCTCTGTTGTTTAGATTACATCATTTCTATTGATCTATCTTCAAGTTCACTGATTCTTTCCTCTGATAGTTCAAATATATTGCTGAGCTTACTAGCGAATTTTTCACTTTAGTTATTGTACTTTTCAACCACAATTTCCACTTGGTTCCTTTTTATTATTTCTATCTCTTTATTAAAATTCTCTATTTTATATCACATTGTCATCATACTTTCCTTTATTTCTTTGATCATGATTTCCTTTAGTTCTTTGGATATGTTTAGAATGACTACTTTAAATGGTTTCTATTAAATCAATGTCTGATTCCTTTCACAGGTAATTTCTGTTGTTTACTTTTTCCCCCCTAGTTTTATGTATCTCCCAGTACCTTGTATGTCTCTTTATTTTGTGTTATGGGGAAATGGGACATTTTAGAGCTATACTGTAGCTGGGTATTTGTCCCCCACCTCTGAGGATTGTGTTGTTATTGGATCTTATTATGAGTGAATGGCTGGACTACAGTAGTGAAGTCTAATCCCTTCCACTACCCCTATGATATTGTTTCTCTGGGGGCACAATATTGGATATGTTCACAGTGACACTGGGATGACACTGGTTTTATCAGGACTCCCTTTAACTGTCTCTTCCCATGACTACATCTAGCTATTAGGCTCCACTAATTGCCAAATGACTGCTCTACTGTTTTAACAGTGGCCTGAAGAATAAATGGCTCCATAATCTTGTTTAAAATTAAAGGGACCCAAATTAAATTTGGGTCCTTTACTATATGTAGTTTGTGAGGTTAGTGTTTGAGGTTTGTTCTGACCATAGGAAGGCTCTTCTTAGATGTGTCTTGCCCTGATTCTCTTTAGTAAAATAACTGGCCTAGGATGGAACTTCTGCTTTCACCTCCAAAACCTCCACTGCCTTTGAGAGGACTTTTAGGCCTGAACTTCCTCCACAGTTTCAAATAAAGTCATTTCCTTTGGGGAGAGTTTTGAAGTTTGCTGATACCAACCTCTCCCCCCGCATAAAATCTCTGAGCCATGAGCTCTACGGCTGGAAACAAGGACAGGGCCCAATTTCTCTCCAAATAACACCACCACCCCACCTTGCTTTAAGAATAGGGCACTTGCAGGAGCAGTATCCTATAGTCTTTGTCTTTCCCAGAAACGAACCTCCACTCTAAGAACAAGCTGGGTGGAAAAGGGGAGCCCCCAAACTTCAGCCTCATTCACCTGAAATTTAGCCTCTGCAACATGCAGCTGGACAAGATACGAAATGCTAGTAGTATGCCCTTCCCAGGAAGATAACTTCGCTCTCAACTTGCAGTTAGCTAATGGAATGAGGAGCCCTAAGTGGGATTTCCATCAAAACGAGCTGAGAAGGGGAAGCCTAAGGGGAAGCCTAAGTGGGATTTCCATCAAAACGAGCTGAGAAGGGGCCAAGAGAGAACAGGTCATATTTCAAATACCACAGAGTCTCACTGATCTTAACAAGTTTTAGATTTTCTTGAATAAATGTTTCTTTATTTGCTATATACCCTTAGGAAAATTTCCAGAAAATTTAAATGGCTGTTTTCTTAAAATAATTTTCAACAGTAATGTTTGTTTTGCTGAAGAGCAGGTCCATGGAACTAATAATCATGTTGCCATTCCAGAGGTGGACTCCACACATTCATGTTTTTAAGCTCGTAAAACTACAATCCATAAGCAAGAAAGTTCAGAATAGTAAATTAAAAGCCAATCTTAATTAAAACTCCCTCCAAAATGTTAATAGAATGAATCTGGCAGTCTATTCTTAAAAAATAATAATCAATCCAATCTGGATGTGATACATTAAGGATTCAAGGATGGTCCAACGTCATATCTTTTCATCTTAAAAGATAAAAGCAAGCTGGAAAATACATATCATATGGTACCACTGATACACATTTGAAAAGTACAAAAATTCTATGTGTTTTTATGAATGCAGTAAGTGTGGAGTGAATGGAGTAGAAGTCGAAAAATGCATATAAATATAAATGATAATAATGTTTATCTTTGGAGGGAAGGAAGAATGAGATAGAAATATAGGAGATTTCTACTGGATCTGACAGATGTTTATTAAAGTATAAAGAATATCTTTTTCTCTATTTTTTATATGTTAACATAATAAAGTTATGGGCTAAATTGCACCCCACACCCCAAATTTAGATGTTGAAGCCCTTAACATCTAGTACCTCAGAATGTTATTAAATTTGGAGATAGAGTCTTCAAAGAGATAAGATTATGTTAAAAAGAGGCTATTATGGTGAGCCCTGATTCCATCTGACTGGTGTCCTTTCACAGAGAGGAAATTTGAATATAGTAAGAGACACCAGGGAAGTAGGCACACAGAGAAAAGTCTGTGTGAGGACACAATGAGAAGGCAGACATCGGCAAGACAAGGAGGAAGGCCTCAAAAGAAACCACAGCCCATGATACTTTGATTGGGACTTCCAGAATTCCAGAATTATGAGAAAAATTTATTCTGTTGTTTAAACCACCCAATCTGTGATACTTTGTTATAACAGCCAAGATAGATCGATCGATCAATCTACCAACTAACCCAAATTGAATGTAAGCAACTCAACATGCTTCTGTATTTGCAAAATCTCATTGTAGAATTCAAAGCTGAGGCACACATGCTGAAAAGTCCAGGAAGGTTTACTTGCCTTTCATATGTTACAAACTTCCAAGACAAAGTAGAGTTTACATCCTTGCTCTGTCTGCATACTAGCCATGTGACGCTAAGCTAGACATGTTTCTTTCTGAACCTCAATTCCCATGTATGTAAAACAGGGACAAGAAAACCTACCTCTCAAAGTTTTTGTGATGATTAAAGGATTTACAATACATAATGTGCTTCATTCAACTTCCCAATTTACAACAGATATTCATCAAATCCAAAGGCGTGAACATATCTACCTGCAGGAAACTACAGATGAGTCATCCTGAGGGAACAGAGATAGAGACAAAAAGTCAGATTTACGACACGATGGCTGGTGGACGTGGAGTCTCACCTCCGGTGTGCATTTCGAATGTTCCCGATTTTTTCTTGAACCATTTGCTTCCTCATGGGCAGGCAGGTTTGAAGCCACAGAGTCTTGGTTTAAATTCCCAGCTCTGCCACTTATCACCTACATGACATTGAGCAAGCTGCTCTGGACCTCAGTCTGCTAATCTGTAAAATGAAGCTAATGATCTCGACCTTCATGAATCACCGTGAGAACCGCAGATTGCATAAACAAGTACCTGGCACATGGTAGATACTCAGTACATCAAAATCACTATTGTTACTATCGTGATTTTTGTTCTATTTTAATTACCATTATTAAGAGAGCACCTGGGTGGCGCAGTCAGTCAAGCATCAGACTCTTGGTTTTGGCTCAAGTCATGATCTCAGGGTCATGAGATCGAGCTCCACATCAAGCTCTGCGCTCAGCTCTGAGTCTGCTTGAGATTCTCTCTCTCTCACTCTCTCACCTTCTGCAGGGGTATACGTGCTCTCTTTCTCTCTCTCGCTCAAATAAATGAACAAAATCTTTAAGAATAAATCATAAATCATATCATGTATATATTCATTTAAGAATAAATCATAAATCATATCATGTATATATTCTATCCAACACTATATCATCCCCATTAAAAAACCATTTATAACGTGTGGCCCAGCACTGGTTACCATCACAAAGATACAGACTGAGTTTTCAAAAGGACATACAACATTAATCTCTCCTCCATGGATATTTCCTCCTTCCAGCTTAGGTCCTACTCTAGAGTAGTGATGAATTTAATGTCTTACAGTTAGTGGATCCTAATAAACACATACCTCTTACTGGGTCCACCTGTCTAAAGTCAGCTCCCCAGGTAGAATGGTTACCTAAGTCAGAGTTATTGACTTCAGAGATTTATTTCAGACTCTCAAAAAACAGCAACATGCCTTGGTTCTAAGCCTGTCTCAACTTTGCTCCAAGTGTCCTCTGAATTATTGACAGACCTAATTAACCCAGCAATTGCTTAGTGATAATTACCATCTTTTCAGAGGCAACAGACCTGATCTCCAGGCCCAGATCTGCTAAAACCTTAAGAGATAGCAAAACAATCACAGTCAAAGCCACAAACTCCTATCTACAGCAAACAACCTGTCAGTTAAACTCTTTTATCCCTCAGAAGGCACACATGTGCATTTTAAACAAGAATTAACTTTTTAATTCCAAATTTCCCTTTGAAGCGTCAAGTTGGAAAGGTACTAGGACCTGACAAATGAGACACTCAGGAACCATTGCTTTTGGGTCACGGAGTACATTAAAACACCCCCCCAGAAATGCACAGATAAATCTTTTGACAAAATACTTCCAATTTTTGAGAGCCATTTTTAGCAAACACAAATGTTTATCCCAAAGTGCCTCAGTGCTGTCAGCACAAGCTTGGCATGTTTATCATGCAACTTGCATCAAGCTCAAGTCCAAAATCTGGGCAGTTTGCAGAGAAGGCACCCAGAAACCGTACTGTCTGCATTATTCACAATGCTGGAAGCAAGATCAATAGCTACAGTTCACCAACGAAGCTCCAAGCCCAGCAAGGAGTCGTTTTTGACACAGTGAAGTTAGAGAGAATGATGTGCTCCTTTGCAGAACCCGAAGGGCGGTATTCTCAGGTTAACAAAGACGATAATGAAGTAGCAGCCTTCAGGCCAGAGAATACCACCTGGGAACCATTCTTCCTGGGAAGGAGCTATGTGCAAATACAGTATGCAGGGAGAGAAAAACCGCGGTGGAGTTCAGCACACACTGTGGCAGCAGTGAGGGTAGAGTTCATAAAGAATATCCAGTCTCAGGAGGGGTCCATCCACCCTTTCCCATTCCCATTTGCCAGCCCATCTGGAGACTTCCAGGTATCACACAAAGTGAAGGCCTTGGGGCTCTGGTTCTGCCACCAGAAAGGCCTGGCTTATGGGGTTTGTCTTGGAAACAAGAACCAGAAAAGGACCAGGTTGGATTTATCAGACACAATCCGGTAGCCTGGGGACAAGGGGTCGGGTCACTTGCTAACTACTGGATATGTTTACAGGTGGTCTGGAAAATTAAACAAGGCCAGTCCCTGAGAATAATACCGTTATAACCAGAGGATGGGTTAAATCTCTCTGAGAGGTGAGAGCACAAATGTAACAACACTTGAAAATGATTCTTCAAGTAGGAGAATATCTACCCAATATTATAGGTAAACTAAGGATTAACCATTCAACTTAAGCATAGAAATACTACTACTAGTAATAATAGAGAGACACCACTGTTTCTTGACTGGCTACTATGTAACCTCAGACTATTTTATTTCATTGATGCTCCAGTGGCCTATGAAAGATGGGTAATACAGGTAATGCATTTACCCATTTTACTGGTGAGAACTTAAGCCCTTAGAGCATGGTCAGCAACAGCAGCAACCTGGGAACTTCTTAGAAATGCAAATTTTCAGGTTCAACCCTAACTGTGGGGCTGAGATCCAGAAATGTAAGTTTTAACAAGCCCTCTGGGTGACTGTGACATGTGCTAGAGTTTCAGAACCACCATCTTGGAGCAATGGCTCTCCATCTTGGCTGTATATTCAAATCACCAGGACAGTTTTTTTAAAAACTGCTGCATGGGTCCCACCCCTAAGATATTCTTTTTTTTTTTTTTTTCCTAATAAAGATGTTTATTTATTTATTTGACACACAGAGATCACAAGTAGGCAGAGAGGCAGGCGGGGGCCGGAGGTGGGGAAGCAGGCTCCCTGCTGAGCATAGAGCCCGATGTAGGGCTCGATTGCAGGACTCTGAGACCATGACCTGAGCCGAAGGCAGAGGATTAACCCACTGAGCCACCCAGGTGCCTCACCCCTAAAATATTCTGACGTAACTGATCTGGGGTGCAGCCTGGGTGTAGGATGTTTAAATATATCCCAGATCACTATAATGTGCAGCCACGCATGAGAGTCATGAAATGGAAAGAAATTTTCCCAAAATCTGCCGAGGCAATGAAAACAACAAAGCCAAGATTCAGACTCAAATCTGAGACAAATGAATACTCTGTCCACACATCCTTGGTACTCAAAGCCTGGTCCAGACCATTAGCACCGGCATCACCTGGAATCTTGCTAGGAATGTACAATCTTAACTCACACCTCAGACCTCTGGTATCAGAATCTAGAAGTTAACAAGATCCTAGATAATAATCATATAAAGTTTGAGAGACAGGGCATTACTCAATGCCAATTCAAACCACATCGTCATCAGTGCTGATTTGTTTAACTGTCCTTAGCAGTATGGGACATACTATTTTAGGGTGCTGAGATTTCTGTTTCCATCAATCCCCTCTTCCTACTCCCTTATATCCATTACTTTTCTGATTCCATTCATCAACAGAAATAGCAGGTAAGTGGGAGGAGCCTGGAACAAAGAAGTGAACTAAATTGCTAAATGTTATACATGATTTCTAGGAAAGATTTCTTCTGCAATGAGGAAACAGCCATTCTCCTCTCTGAAGACATTAAGAGTGTGTCATGCACAAGAATGAGAAATAAATACAATGCAATAGTATACAGCAATCAAAATGAGTTATGGAGCTACAAACAGGCACCTGAATGAATTTTACAACTACAGTGTAGAGGGGAGGGAAAAAAAAAAAAGAAAATTTCAGAAGTATACATAATTATAAGTATTTTAAATACACAAAATAATTTATATTGTTTAGGAGTACATATGTTTGTATCTAAATAACATAAATATGTGAAAATGATAAACACTAAATTTTAAATAATGGTTTTCTCTGAATAAGAGAGGGTACAACTGGCGCAGGAGATTTTGAAGTACTACTAATATTCTATTTCTTAAGCTAAGAGGTAGATATATATGGGTCTTTGTCAAAGTGTGTGTGTGTTTTTTTTTTTTTAAGATTTTAATTTTAGGTTATCTGTACACCCAACATGGGGCTCAAATTATAACCTCAAGGTCCAGATTCACATGTTCTACTGATAAAGCCCAGCAGACACCGCTGTAGTATTCTTTTTTTTTTAAGATTTTATTTATTTATTTGACAGACAGAGATCACAAGTAGGCAGAGAGGCAGGAAGAGAGAGAGAGATAGAGAGGAGGAAGCAGGCTCCCCACTGAGCAGAGAGCCCAATGTGGGGCTCGATCCCAGGACCCTGGGATCATGACCTGAGCTGAAGGCAGAGGCTTTAACCCACTGAGCCACCCAGGCGCCTCTGTAGTATTCTTTATACATTTTTAGTATGTCCAAAATACTTAGTAATTCTTAAGAAGAAAAGAATCACTTTCTTTCTTTTTCCACTGTTTGGGATTAGAGATTGAAATTCCCAACCTCAACATGAAACCAGTGACTTATATTCAAATTGCTGTGTTCCCAGAGGAAAAGCCCTCTTCCACATCCCAAATAGTTTATGAATTTTTGCCTGTACAGTTAACAGTTGGCAGATCAAGTTGAACTACAGCAACAGATCTACAGCAACACCCTTCCACCAGGGTTGTGAAAGTTGGAAAAGCTGGAGAAATGCTAGAAAGAGTAAATTCTAACTTTTGTCTTAGTAGTGTTTCTGGGTTGCTACATGGTCTACTAATACCTCAGACCAGGAAAGAAACAGAATTGTGATTCTGCTGGAAGTACAGCTGCACCAATAAGAAGATGCTTTTAAGTGCTTACTCCATGCCAAGGATTGTTCTCATTTTATTGCATTTTATTGGGTTAGAACATGGATTAGTGCTATTATGACTCTACCACAATCCTATGGGGTAGGTACTGTCATTACCCCATTTTAGAGACACAGGAAGATTATGTATTTTCCCAAAGTTACAAAACTAGCAAAAGTCAGAGTCAAGATCCAAACCAGGTCATCTGTCTCCAGAGCTCAACTGCAGTGTTTTCTAGAAGTTACCAATATAGAGATGAAAGGCAGGAAGGCAGGAAGGGAGGGAGGGGGGCAAAGGGGAAGGAAAGAAAGAAGGGGAGGGAGGGAGGGGGGGGGGGAGGGAGGAAGGAAGGAAGGAAGGAAGGCCTTGCTATAAAAATTGAAACTCCTCTGAAATGGTAGGAATTGCCTTATGTGACTGAGAGCTCCATATCTCTAGAAGAATTCAAATAAGGACTGAAAACAAAATATCTCTGCTTATGAAGTTGTTCTAATTCCTCGCCATGGGAAAGATGATCCATGGACCAGCAGCATCACTGGGACATTTACATTTACTAGAAATGCACACTCTTGGGCCTCATTCCAGATCTACTGGAACAGAACTTGCATTTTAACAAGTTCCCCCAGGAGAGAAGCACTAATCTAGATCCAGGGTGTGAATCATCAGCTTGCAGGTTCTTGGGCCCCGGCCCAAACCTGAATCAGAATCTCTAAATTTTTTTGTAAAAAAAATTTATCTTTAATAAGTGCTCTTGAGGGGCGCCTGGGTGGCTCAGTGGGTTAAAGCCTCTGCCTTCGGCTCAGTCATGATCCCAGGGTCCTGGGATCGAGCCTCGCATCTGGCTCTCTGCTCAGCAGGGAGCCTGCTTCCCCCTCTCTCTCTGCCTGCCTCTCTGCCTACATGATCTCTCTCTGTCAAATAAATAAATAAAAGTCTTTAAAAAAAAAAAAATAAGTGCTCTTGAGTGCTTTGGATGAGAAGTCAGATTTGGAAGTCAGTGGTCAGGTGAGCTTGAAGAGGTCCTTTCATCACTGAGATTATGCGATTCTGGGTCACCCCTTTTCATCTTCCAGTTGGGGACCAAGTCTTAGTGGAGAGGGGAGCAATTTCCCAATCACCTACTGCTGACCTGAGCATTCCACACAGAGGATGCCCTGATAAGGTCTGCTTCTCCCATCACTTGTGGGGTCTCATGAAGACAAGGCCTTTACCAAACACAGCTAACAAGGAATACATGTATCAGAGATGCGCTCTCTTCTGACAAGGCGGGGAAATGGGAGCCCTGATGCTTCATCTGGGTTCAGGGCTGCTTCTTTCTCCCATTCCCTGAGCTAGAGAGATGCTTCCCATAAGGTCAGGCACAAGAGGACCTTCAGTTTCATCTTCAGAATGCTCACCACATTAGGCTGAAGGTAAGGGGCAGGCTGTCGTTGGCCAACCTCATCCCCAGACTAGAGAGTCAGCCTTCCTCCGTGTCAAGTTAGATCCTTGCTCTGGAAACCTCACTCTGCTTTTGAAAAATAGTAAGTAAGTCGGAAATGTTCCATTCTAACATCTTTTCTTTTCTTCTTTTTTTGAGACTTTATTTGAGAGACAGAGAGAGAAAAACGAGTGGGCACAAGAAGGGGGAGGGACAGAGGGAGATGGAGAAGCAGACTCCCGCTGAGCAGGGAGCCCCGATGTGGGACTCGATCCAAGAACCCTGAGATCATGACCTGAGCCAAAGGCAGACGCTTAACTGACTGAGCCACCCAGGTGCCCCCTCTTTTTTTTTTTTTAATAAACAAAAAAAGTAAATTCATCTAGAATTATCAGTTATAGTATCTAGTTATATTTTCTTCAAGACCTCCTGAGTGGACGCAGCACGTGTCTCAGGAACCAAACACTCCTCTTGCCTTGGGCCCTCAGACTCCTACAACAGCCTCCCCTTCCTTCCCCCTGCCCGGATCCTGCTCCCTTTTCAACCGTCCTCCATAAATCTGTTCACATCCTTCCACTGCTTCAAGTGGTGAATAATAAGTGCGATGGTACTAAATGCAACTAGAAATTATAAACAGCCAGTTAATCCTATGATTACATGTTCATCCTGTGAGCTCACGGGCAGCCCTGTGGCCATCCTGTTCCTCGTCGCAGTCCAATATGCAGCACAGAGTCAGAACACACTGGATGCCAAGTAAATATTTTTTGATGAGTATATGAATAATTAAATAAGTAAATGAATGAATAGCCCAAGTAGGAATAGGAAGAGAACCACCCAAATATCTTCAAGAGCCAGGAAGGAACGCTAAAAATACAGCAGGCCCGGGTTTTGAAACCAGACTTTCTGGGTCTAAATCCGGGCTCTTCCCCATACAAGTCAGGTGATTAGGGGCAAGTATCTTCTATTCTTTTTGCCTCAACTTTCTCTTGTCAAAAGTGTTGATAATAGCGCATTCCTCAGGGAGCTGCTATGACAGAATTAAACGAGTTTTTATATGGGAGAACTTAGTGCCTTGGACATGGCTAGTATTAGGCACATAGTTACTGTGTTCTTTTATTATCTCTGCATCTATTCTGCTCTACTTTGTAGAGATAATGAATGCTGAACTCATAACAAACTTTCCCAGGGCTCGTCGTTAGAGTGCCTCTACTCTCAAACTCAAACCTGGTCTGAAGGGCAGAGCAGAAGCTTGGTAAATGAACACAATGCTGGTGCTTTGGAGTGGAGAAAAGAGATGTTCAAGGGGAAAAGCATGCCACATCATGCTCACATGAATCCATGTATGTGGTTGAAAAGTGACAGAACTAACAACCAAAAAGTCTGATAATCTGTGTTTTGTTTTTCAGATTTGTTAATGTCCTTTTAAGGCCAACCTGAGCTCCCCAAGACGCCCAGAGTCATGCACAGCTCTGAGTCAGGCCTCATGGCTGGGTGGGGGGTGGAGGGGTTTCATGGAGGCCATGACCACCCCTTCACCTGTGCCACTCACTTCATCTCCCCAGAAAAGCGTGGGCAACTGGGCCTCACATCACTTAACCGTAACTTCTCCTTCAACAGATGTCAGTTTGTCTGAGACAAGATTTCATAATAAATGTAAAGAAAGAGGGAGGGAACAAGAGGTGTTTATCAGACAAACCTAACTAGAGAATAAGCCGCCGTCAAGGGTCAGCTATCCCCTGGCTACAATGAACTAGAATCAATTCTCTAACCAGACTCAAATAAATTAGCAAAAATATCTCCACAGACACAGCATCTCCCATCAGGAAATCATCTTAAGCAATGAAGAAAAAAAGATTAATTTTATTATCAAGGGAAATATCCTCAAATTCCAGCATGACTATATTTTCACCAGGGGACACATATTTTTTTTTCTATTAGCTGAAGCTCTTCCAATACAATATTCTACTGTTGTCTTTGAAGGGAAATGAATATATTCTCATTAAATTCCTGTTTATTTGGAATGCAAGATGTGGGCAGAGAGAAAAAAAATTCCAGGCAGGTGTTCACCATAAGAAAATCTCACTCTTATTCCCTAATGGCCATTCCAAGCTCCCATGGCCAATAATGCCTTTAGTTAAATCAATCACTGTTCTCAGAAAATTGAAACACATTAGTAGAGTAAGCGGTTGGCTGCCTTGCCGCCATTTTGAAGGAACCATATGGAAATATGTTTGCCTCCCCAAATTGCTCCTACCTTCCTGTATGCATGCAATGACATCTAGTGAATTCCTACTATATATTTCAAACAGGTAAGGGTTTTATCTGTAGATAAACTTGGCTTTATACTAGGTAGTATAAAAGTCTTAGTGCCACTTCTGGATCATGGCATCCTGTTAGGGCTATTTTGTTTTATGTTGTTCCTGTTTTAGTCAGACTAGGATGTTTTCCTTGGGAGGGGCACTCCTGCCAGCTTTACCCTCACTACAGAGGACTAGA
The DNA here is from genome assembly GCF_030435805.1 of Mustela lutreola. NCBI lineage: Eukaryota > Metazoa > Chordata > Mammalia > Carnivora > Mustelidae > Mustela > Mustela lutreola. The sequence continues at coordinate 30,819,690 of NC_081305.1, read as the reverse complement.
GCAGAGTCACATCCAGACAGAAGTTCATGAGAGAATTCACTGACTCTCAAGTGGTTGAAGGGAATTTGTCCAGCAGAAGCTCCCCATTCCTGATAGAATGAAAACCACGCAAGAAAATCCTCACTGTGAAAAGAAGAAATGCAGAACAAACAAAGAAGATGGTAGGGGATTCAGCTCAGGTCCCCACTCTTAAGGAAGAGGCCTTCCAAAGGCCTCCACAAGGAGAAACTGTCTAGAGTGTTAATGTGGCTGTGGGACAGATTCTAGTTCAATGTGGGATCATGACAGATCCTTGTGATCAACTTCCACCACACACAAACAATTAACACAGTTTTGGTTCTTACACCCGAGGAACCTGCTTGACTGATACTGTACAGCTATCCCTGAGAGGATGACAAGATCTCAAACCCAAGAAAACCCCAGAAAAAAGGTATGTGGTAGGTATTGAGGTCGATGCTTTATATGCATGATCTCACAAGATCCGCCACGTAATTCAACAGAACTGGTGGTAATTTGAAGTGAGAAGTCTGAGGCCATGAGAGGTTAAATACTTTGCCTAAGGTCATCCAAAGAGGATGTGACAGAGCTGGAGCACAAACCGAGGCTATCTGATTCAATAGTCCATGCTCTTAATTAACATTGGGATCATTTTATTTAACCCCACAATAACCCCATGAGGTAGACAGGATTACTTCTCCTTAGATATGGACAGAGGTTGAGAAACTTGACTTAGGGGCATTGCTGAGATGTGAAACTTGGGTTCACCTGTCTTGGGAGCCCAAACGTTTAACCACCATGCTTGAGGAAGAAAGGAGAAGTCCTCCTAAACAGCACACAGCTCCACTGTGTTATGACGTCTTTATACACGTGGGGGAGGGCAACTGTTTGCATCTTTTAGTTTAGGCAGCACACAGCATTTGGATTCCTACCCATCATCACTGGATGTTTTCCACAGGATCCTACCCATCCTTGTCATGTGGAACCACTCCAGACAAAACAAACGCAGCAGGGTCGGGAGAGGGGTGGCGAAGAAATAACTGGCAGGAGCTCGGCCCTTCTGATATTCTCAGGTTTGTTTCCTTTTTAAAATTATTATTTTAACTAGTATTTTTCTTTGGCTATTCCTCATTAAACAGTGATTCAGCTGATGGAGAAAGGCACTTAGAAGGGAGGACCAGGCTAGAGGGCATTGTATCTGAAATGAAAATCAATTCCCCACCATGCAGATTACAGAAGAAGCTGCAAATAAAATTACTGTAAATTTAATTAAAACATTCCAGCCAAGTCCATACATTTGGTATTGATTACCTGGCCTGCAATTTCAGGGAGTTAATTAACACGGCCTGTGCCTGGACAACAAGCGAAAGCCTGAACAGGCACTGGTTGTCCTAGCAACAGGTAGGCGAAAGCAGCTCGCAGATTAAATTGAAGGAAATATAGAATCTTATTGAATTAGACTTAAATGCAATGATTTAAAAATATGAAGAGGCAACTTAAAGTTCAAAACACACTTCGTGAACATGAGTCATTGTGTGTTTCTAATTGAGCCAGAAGACAGGATTTGTACTGAAGGATGGAGAGACAATGGGAAGGATGGGGACAGGGTCACTTCAGATAATCCATTACAGTGAGAGCATTTCCTCAGTGCTGCTGGCTCAGGGAATGACTTCTGCAAACATTCATTTGAAAAAAATTAAATAAATAAAAACCCATTACGATTAATCTTCTAGATCCATAAGTAGAATGAGCCCATTTTTTTTTTCCTTCCTTCCCCAGAATGGAGTTATCCTATAAGAAGAAAGCACATTCTGGGGGTCTGGCTAATAGGATGACCACCATGGACACTGCTTCCATATCCTGTGTTTTTACCCACCCTAGGCCACTAGTGCACACCCATGCTCTCTCCTGGGCTTCCCCTGTGAGGATTTATTCTACCAGACAAGAAGTAGAGTTCTGGCTTCAGTGGCTACAGCAAAGGGTCATCAATGACTATGATCCCTAGCACAAAAAAGTAACCATGCACTTACGAAGAGATGACATCAGGTATGCAAATCAGGAAATGAACCCCGCCTCCACCCCCACCTCTTCCAGCCCTGCACACCCTCTTCTTGGACCCCCGGAAACTCCCTGTTGAGTACAGTGTACTGGCTCAGAGTCACAACTGTGTAAATGCAGAGAGGGCATCACAGGGGTAGGGCATGGGGCCGTGGGGGACACCAGCTACTCAGCTGCCTGCACATAGCTCCAGCCTCTCAGAGACTCCTGAGACTCCCCTGAAGCAGTCTGGCGCACTGAAGACACGGTGGCGATGGTCCGGGCCCATCCCGAGCTTCCTCCTCAGCAAAAAGATCAGCCTGGACAGGGGAATGCTGCACCGGCCTCTCCCCACCTTGTACAGCAGATGGAAAATCCCAGCTGGTGCAGGAGGTCTTGGCTTTTTTTTTTTCTCACTAGGGATCACCCACAAACAAACAAATGTATAATCAAAAGAAAAAAGAGATTTTACTCCAAAATGTATTTGAGTTGACCTTACAAAGCATTTTGTAGAGGTCTGGTTTACTTTCCTAACCACGTTTGACTTTTAAGGCCCAGAGTAGACATTAACTAGGCTGATGAGCAGAGGGTCTTGCGAGAGAAGCCCCAGGCCCAGTATGACCCCTAGCTACACAAGGATTATCGTTATGGGTCCCTGGACAAATCACTTCCCTCCCTGAGCCCCAGTTACTTCCTCTGCAAAATGGAGTCAAGCGGGATCACACAGCCCCATGTCACGACAGCAACATTTGCACATGGCTCTTACGCTATCGTTTCTGTTAACAAACATATTTAAAAGAAAATGTTATATCCTTACCATAAATAAAAGAACCCTAAAGTTCTTTTCTAATATGCACACAACTATAGTATCCCTATAATGAAAAACAGAGCACTGTGTCCATTACCACTTGTGGTAATGTGTCCATTACCACTTAAACAAATTTCAAGTACCACCAGTGGTTTGCATACTAGGTTTTGGGAAATGCTGGAGACATTAGGAAGTTTTACCTCTAGATGATTTCAAGAGCCTCTTCCAGCTCTGCCCTTCTGGGATCTAAACTTCCTGGTAAGGGAGATGGCTGAGCAGCATGCAAGGGGACAGAGGGACACCTTGGGGCAGGTGAAGGGGAACCGGTGGTCTACAGCTACATAGAGTAGAGATGACTGGAGGCATAAAGACAGTCTGCTAGGTGGTAACAATCACCCAAGGTCTACTGACTACCCATTTACCACCTATAGTTCTCAACTGCCTTTGAGACCTCTTCCATTCCAGGGAGCTGAATGACAAGCAAACACACAGGTCATGAGATCCATCCCTATGGTTGGGCTCTCAGGTGAGACACAGGATCCATACAAATTCCACACCGGTCCCCCTCTGCTCCAACACTGATTGATAACTTCCCCAAAGCCATTCTCCTAGGGGACACATCGACCTTCAAATTCAGCCTGGTTTCCTCCAAGCCACAGCTACTCTACATGGATAAATCTACATGCCCCCCAAAACTGACCACAGAACTCAACAACCCCCTTTCCCAAAATGTATATGTAATGCATCAAGTTTCTCTAGGGAGCTTGACCAAGATATAGGAACTAGTTCCAATTTAGTGGGTCTGAGGACAGGGAGGCACAGAATGTGCAATTTCTTCCATTGGTGAAGGTGGCTTTGGTGTGTATCTCCAGTGAAGCCCACTTCCAATGCAGCTGTTCTACAGGGTCCTAGAATAAGGAGGGAACATGGGGTTCTGGGAGTCAAGACATCACATCTCGCACTTTCCTCTCTCAGCCAGTCTCTTCCTCTGCAAGTGAGCCCATCATGCTGGGATCCGAGAGCCTTCCAGCCTTTGCATGCTTGGTCTCTGCAGCCTTGCCTTCACCTGAATGTACTGTCGAGCCCACTAATGGGCATAGCATAAAAGCCTCCTCTCTTCTCACTTCACAGGCAAATGGAGTGCGGATGTTTGGTTGGGGGTGGGGGGAGCAGAGGGTGTGGGAGAAGGTACTCTTGAACCAAAATGCCTTCACTCAAATCTGGATCTGATTTTTATTAACTGTCTGTGTAGGCAAAGTACTTAAGATTAACTTTTCTGGGGCACCTGGGTGGCTCAGTGGGTTAAGCCGCTGCCTTCGGCTCGGGTCATGATCTCAGGGTTCTGGGATCGAGTCCCGCATCGGGCTCTCTGCTCAGCAGGGAGCCTGCTTCCTCCTCTCTCTCTCTCTCTGCCTGCCTCTCTGCCTTCTTGTGATCTCTCTCTGTCAAATAAATAAATTAAAAAAAAAAAAAAAGATTAACTTTTCTGAATCTGCTTCTTCAGTTGCAAACAGGAAAGCCAACACTGAAATGACTGAGGATTGAATGAACCATTAACTGTAAAGGTCCTAATCCAATGCCTGGCATGCAATGTCTGCTCAAAAAAAAATATTACCTATTAAGAGGATGACCAGTACACTTGTGCTCTCTGCTCCAAGCCCACCTAATCCTCTCCTAGTTTAGAAAGAAGCAAAGAACAAGCAGAACAGCCTCGGTGCTAGAGGCAGAGGCCATATGTTCAGACATGCCCCCCCCCACACACACACAGGTGATCAATTCCATCTTTCCTAATAAGACAGCATTAGAACTGAGCTCATATGGAGCCGTACTTCGGGCGACAGGGAGAGAGAGGAGGCATCCACAGACCCTCAGCTCTAATTCCCCAGCCCAAGGTCACTGTTCAGCCACCACTAGACCCTCCCACCCTGTGTGTTTCATCAGCCTATAAAATGGCATGAAGTTTCTTAGGCTGCAATTAGGAGAGTCCATGCAGACCTGTGTCTCTGTGTGGAACCTCATTAAAGTGAGAGAGAAAGTGAAGGTCAGCTCTCTTCATAAGGACAAGGAGTGGAACACCAAATACCCAGAAAACCAGGAGGCTGATGAGGAATACAAAGCATTTTCAGCACTAGGGACGAAAAGAGGGAATTTATTTGGGAAGAGAAACTTGTCAGCCACTCCCCAAAATTCACTACAAAATCTTCATAAAATACAAATATTTATAAAGACATAAGTTCAGAGGCTCCCAAAGAAAATGGAACAGATACCATAAAACTTTAGATAATGTTAAACCAAACCAGAGACCCAAGCTCCCATTACACAAAATTTTGCTGAGTGTCTACTATATTCCAAGACCAATACATTCTAAGAGAAATACATGCTTTAATTACGAAGAGTCCCACAACCAAGCACTACTCATTATTCTATGTCTCCTTGTTCAATATCTCCAGCAGCTATTTACCGAATGCCTCCAATCTTCTCAATGCTCCCAGAAAATACAGAACTCAAGGGGACGCCATTCTGAGAGCCCACTGCGCATCTCCATTCTGGTAATAAAGCACGCACCCATGGCCATGGGTTTGGGCAGTGAATCATCCCAGCGTATCCCATCCCCCGCTCGCAGGACTGGTCTGTGGTGGGCACGTGGACACAACCTGATCAGAGACCCACTCTAAGGGTCTCTGACACGAGATGGTGACCAGATTTCTCTTTATTCTGTGGTCAAAAAAACGTCGGCCTGCAATTCTGTGGCTTCACTGGATTGCATCAACCCAACAGGTAGAGGAGAATGACTACAGGAAGAGGAAATGAGGTTATACACAAAGAGAAGCAAGTGTGTATATTGCCAAAATATGGAAAAAGGGGGCGCCTGGGTGGCTCAGTCGTTAGGCATCTGCCTTCAGCTCAGGCTATGATCCCAGGGTCCTGGGTTTGAGCCCCACCAGCCTCACTGCTCGTTGGGAAGCCTGCTTCTCCCTCTCCCGCTCCCCATGCTTGTGTTCCCCCTCTTGCTGTGTCTCTGTCAAATAAATAAGTAAATGCTTTAAAAAACAATACGGACAGAGCCCAGATGTCCATCAACAAATGGATGGATAAAAAATTTGGTGTGTATAAATAAAATGGAGTATTATTCAGCCATCAAAAAACAATAAAACCTTACCATTTGCAATGACGTGGATGGAACTAGAGGGTGTTACGCGAAGCGAAGTAAGTCAGTTGAAAAAAGACAATTATATGATTTCACTCCTTAGTGGAATTTAAGAAACGAAACAGAGGATCATAGGGGAAAGAAGAGAAAAATAAGACAAAATCAGACAGGGAGATAAACCAGATGAGACTCTTAATCATAGGAAACAAACTGAGGATTGTTGGAAGGGAGGTGAGGGGGGCTAGAGTAATTGGGGGATGGGCATTAGGGAGGGCACTTGATGAGATGAGCACTGGGTGTTATGTACAACAGATGAATGCCTGAATTCTACCTTGGAAACGAATACACTATATGTTAATTGAATGTAAATTCAAAAAATGAATTAAAAAACAGTGAGTGGTGCATGTGTGCATTAGCACACACAAGCTTATATGCATATGCACACAGGTAATTGTATATGAGAGAGATGCAGGTAGATTGTCTTCAAGGTATTTGATTCCTGGGATCTATAAAAGCAAAAGCCAACTTCACCTTTGCTCTTTCCTTGTTTGGATATAAAAGCCAACAAAATATCTAATTAGATTTGGGTTTCTGTCATTTAGCCAACTAAAGTGCTAACAACTAAAAGGAAGTAAAACAGAAAACAGGCCTCAATCTCAACTTTCAAGGAGCCTGAAACCGAGTAAGAGAGCCAAATACGGCTATTTGAACTCCTAACCAACACAAATGTCCACAGACACTCTCCCACAAGAATATGAAAGGCCACCGAACAAAAGCTTCTTCTTTCTAATGGTTGTGTTCTGTGGCACTAAACAGTATCTGTTATTCTCCCTTTCAAACGGCTTCATTTTAGTCCATGAATCAGTTCTTGCCATCAAGAAGATTAGGACGTGACCCCTACAGAAACCTATTATTCCCAGGCAAATACAATGAGCTGGGGCCTCATTTCCCAGAGAAGGGTTCCCCGGAACACCAGTATTAGGAAATAGGAAGCTGAGTCTGTTCTTCTCAAAATCTGTCCAGCAGAGAGCCCAGTGTGTGGTAAGCACCAGATATGTATTTGCTACATGAGTGAACAAAGCTGCCATAAAAACTGAGTCTACTGTCAAATAAATTGGAGAAATGTTACATGTTTCAGCCTCTTCTTACAGATCCCAAGCACAGAAAAGCACAAATAAAAGCCCTGAGGGGTTCTACAGGAAACATGTTTTATTTTGTTTAGTACACTGCTCCCCCAGAGCCTTGATCACTAAGAGACCGGTTTTGCTGCCTAACACCAATTAGCACACTCATCTCATGGATCCAACGTGTGGTCCATGCATGGGGGAGCACTGGACAAGTGCCACCGGTCAGTGAGCAAACCATTCCCACGGCTTTGCCTAGGCTCAGCAGACGCATACTAACCACTAAACCTAGGCTTTCCCAGAAGCACCTTTCTTGTATTCACCACCCCCTATTTCCATTTCAATGTATCTTCTTTCCAAAGGGGTAGGAGCAAGGTGTGTAGACTCTTAACCCTGTGGAAGGCCCCCCCCCCCACCACACACACACATACACACCCCCACCAGCTCAAACATGAGCACTGGAAGGTGATCTTAACCAAAGATACCTAAATATCAAGCCAAGGAAAAATGCCTTGAATCCAAATATAACAGGCTGGCACAAATTAGGAAAGATTAATAGAGTCAGACACACATTCTTTGAGTCATTTTTAGATAATCAGCAGGTTCTCACTGGCATTATCCTAATCCAGCACTACGGTGGAAGAAAATTCACTCGATGGCTCTCATGGTCAACTCCACAGGAACCAAATAAGCTATATTAATGTGCGGGAAAGATCAGGGCCAGGGCAAAGGGGGAAGAGAGCTAATTCTAGGTATGAAATGTTGCCAGAACTTAGAAGCTCCGCTTCTTTAGGAAAGGCTGACATTCTCCGTAAGAAAATTAAATAGTTACAATGATTAATTACAGTCATTTGAATTCCTCTTTACAAAGAGGACCCTAAGAGCTGTGCTCAGGACTTAGTTCTTGGATGTTCTTAGCCCAAAATATAATAGGGTGAGCAGTAAAATGGGGAGCCAAGAAAGCTTTAACCTTTCCAGCAGCAGTTTTTTTTTTTTTTTTTTTTTTTTTTTTTTAACGTGGAAGTTGAAACTGGAGATACAGCTATTCCTTTAAAGAAAAGGATGGAGAAGGGTGAGGTCATGCAAGGCTAACTGAGGTGAGCCTCTCTAGTTAGTCACTAAAAACTTGTTATAATCAACTTTACAAAATGTCACTTGTCTTTAATCGTCATCTCAGGATTTGATCTGTCTTTTCTTCATTCTTCTGGAAAGAGAGCCTCATTTGAAAAATTACTCATCTTGTAATCCATGTGGTTCTCACGAAGGAGCCAATCACCATGACCTGCCCTCACCCCAGTGTTGGTATATGCCCCAGTATTAACCAGTATTACTATGTGATTCCCTTGGCCCCAGTGATTGGTCCAGGAATAAACATGTGACCCAAACCAGCCAATAAGAACCCTTCTCATAACCGACCTATAAATTCTGAAAGAAGAAACCCTGTTTTCCTACTAAATGAGTTGGACTCATTTTTCTCTAGAGTTGCTGGCTACTATCTTCCCCAAGTGAAGTAGGTGAGAAGACCAACACAGAATCAGGAGAAAGATTATAGTTTCCCACAGGAATATGAACTTGCGGCATTTGACAAAAAAAAATCCGGGGACCCAAAGCATCTTCCCCTTAAATCATGGTCTTTGCTTGGATCTAAGTATGTATCAGGGCTTGCCCTAGAGGAAGAGCATCAGAGATTCTACTTGCAAGCAGGAAAGAGCCGTGCTCTGGGAGAGCCATGGCAGCTCATTTCTGAGATGCTGCGTGGGGCTCACAAGACGGCTCTTGAGTAACTGACATAAGCTGATGCTGATTCATCCATCAAATTTCATGACTGAAGGAGAAACATACTGTGATATGTGTCAATCAGCTCAACTCCCATTTCTCCCCTCAGCCGATCCCCAACTGTCCGTCAGGCTAAGAAAACCAAGATGGGAACGCACCAATTATTAATAATAATAGTATTATCTAACCTCTACTGAGGTTTACTGTGTGTGGGAAGTATTGCCATGCACATAGGAGAGTCATGTCAGCTGCTGTAACAGACAAACTCCCACTTTTCAGTAGATTCATATTATAAAAGCTGATTTCTGCTCACAAAATAGACCATCAGTAGGGGCAGGGCAGAGAGTTTGGTGACGCTCCATGCCCCCAAAGAGATAAACAGGTTGCTTCCATCTGGTGGCTCCTCCATTTCCTATGGCTTTTGAGACTTCACGAACAGCTGGCAGTCAGAGAAAGATCACGGGGACCACCCAAAGATGTGGGACTGACTGGCTCTCATCATTTACACTTACTTTCCATTTGCTAGAACCCAGTCACTTGACCTCACCTGACTGCAAGAGAGATTGGTAAGTGCAGACTGGCTTTGTGTCCAGGAAGAAGATGGACAAGACTTAAGGGAACGCAGAGCAATGTCCACCATCCCACATTTGTCACATGATCTAGCTAATCCTGCCCGAAACTCTGTAGGGTGGACACCACTGTCATTTACATGGTACAGCTGTATGTACAGTTGAGTCTAAAAGAAATCAGATCCGTCTCCCAGGTCCCATAGTCCAAGCTGTGTCTGGAATATAAGTCACGGCATCCTAAATCTACTCTCTTAACCGTGGTTCTCAATCAGGGACAATTCTGCCTGCCTGCACCCGGCCTCCTATATAGATATTTGGCAATGTCTCTAGGCAATTTGGTTGTCACAAGTTGGCGGGAGAGCGGCATATGTGGGAAGTGGCCAAAGACACTACCACACATCCTACAACACACAGAAAAACCCCTATAACAAAAGTCATCTAGCCCCGAATGCCAATAATGCCCAGATTGGGAAATTCTGCTCTTAACATTATGTTTCTACCATTCTAATGAGAAGGGGTCTGTCTCCAGAGGTTATCCTACTGAAAAAGTGCCTAAGACGGACCTGAAAACAGTTAAATTTAAATAATACAGAGCTTTTTTTTTTTTTTTAATACAAAAGGCAAATTGCCAAATTATTTAACTTGTGATGGAAATTATTGCTCCAATAAAAATATATCCCTTGGAAATATGACTGCAAATAAGCAGACCTGAGCCAAGCCAAGAGTCTGCTCCAACTGGAACAGCAAGGGGCAGTGGAGGGCGGGGGGTGGGGGTGCCAAATCAGGCCTATGATTTATTTAGTATTTTAATTATCATGTGTTAGTATCATCTGATCTTGACTCATATGCTAAAACAAACAAGTATCCAAAATGACTTTGACAAAATGGTTGTTCTTCACCATAATCCCTAACCAATTTTGGGACAACACAGGCACAAAATAAGCTACTTCTTACATTAAGAAAAGTGCTCACCTTTGCCAATCCCTAAGGCTTTCCCTCCAAGCATGGGGGAAAGACAGAGGTTTGCTACAGTCGAGTGCAACTTCGCACAGCTTTAGGTCAGGAAACCAGGCTTAAACCTTGGCTCCCCGCCTCCTAGCTGTGTGACCTTGAAAAATCACTCAGGTCGCTTTCCCCACCTGTGAAATGGGAATAACAACTATATAGACTTCCCAGAGCGGTGACAATTAAGTGAGATAATCACATAAAGTGATTCACTCAGAGCCTGGCACATAGTTGGCCCCTGAACGCCAGCCCTCAGTGACACCATCATCACTACCAGGAGCACTGCAGGGAGAGAGGGGTGATAATAACAGCTCTGGAGATAGAATATTACCACGAAGCACCCAGGCTCTAAACACCCATGGCAGAGCTTCAGCTGTGCTCCTCGCTATTACTAGGACCCTAACCACATCCACTAAGAGCCTCTGAGTCTCTGGGTAGCCAGCAGTGAAATAAAAATGAAACACGGCTCTGACACCCTCTCCCAAGGCAGCCATGACCAAGTGGCCATGTGGCAGGGTCACAGATAGCATATGCTCTGAAGCCAGACTGTCAAGGTTCAAGCACAGACCGTGTCAGTCACCGGCCCACTAACCTGGGGTGAGTGACTCACCGCATCTATGTTTCAAGTGCCCTCTACCCCACCCCCATCAGACATAGTTAACAGTTGCCATTAGGATGTAAGACACATAAGGGATCCTGTGTATCGCTGTGCCCCCAGCACCTAGAACTGGGCCTGCTATATGACAGGCATTCAGTAAGCACTTGTTGAATGAATGAGTATTTGTCCCTATCACACAGGGTTGTGGTGTGGTTTAAATGAAAACTTATCTGTGAAGGCCACATAACAGTGCCAGCCCGTGGTGCTCATATAAGAAACACTGACTCTTAAAACACTGTCCACAGCATTGTCCAAATAACGTAAACTACAACTGAATACATGCAGCCAGAGCCTTGGGTTTAGTTCACCACCTGAACAGCCACAGAGGAGAGTCCATCCTCGGGAGTGCTCCTTCCTCCTCAGCCTGGTCTCTGCTCTGCTGCTGTCCTCCTGGCCAGGCATTCCATGAACTTGGTGTCCCCCCCATGCTTCCATCGCTGGGTTTCTTCCCCCAACTACATGTACACGTCAGACCCCTTGCTGATCGTCCGTGGTGTTCATGAGTGACTCTCTGATGCAGGGTGTCTATCCCTCCAGGAGTTTCTGGAGCGCTGCCTCATTGGGATGGGTCCCTCAGCATGGAGGCTGCCCACAAGGGGCCTTGTATACTGTTGAAATCTTAATTGTAGTGGACATCCTAGTGGGCTCTCCACGTAGTGCTGGGGAGAAGGCCATTCAGCTTCCACTCGACCCTCTCTCTAGTGGCTACAGATGCTGTGAAGATAAATACTTCTCAGACTCCCCAGTGTTGGAGATGTCATGTAGATTTGGCCACTCAGATGCACAAGATTTGGAAGATGACAGTGAGGCAGAAAACAAGTTTCTGCTCCTTTTCATAACAAAGTTATCATAGCAAATTTCGATTTTTCTGTCACAGGGTTAGCAGAAGTCCAGGGAAGGGACTCACCAGCTTTATGGGTATCAAGAGCCAGGACATAGGGCACTGTTCCACTGTGTGAATCCAGGAGTGGCGCAGCTCTGGAGCCAATGGTGATTAAGGCAGCTTCCATATCCCTGGACCACACAGAGGTGGTGTGACAAGGAGCCAGCACTCAGGAGGGCAGCTTCCCAATTCTCCACTTCCTGAGTATAACAGGGGCCCTTCCCTATGTGGACCAATTCTATCGTTACTCTTCTGCCAGTCTTTCTGGAGCCCGATCCTAGCACTTCCAACCAACTTCTAAACACTGAATATCCTGAAAATTGCTTTTTGCTCAAAACAACAATTTGTGTATTCTGCCACTATGCCATGACTGCCAACTGACCCTCTTCTTTGCCTAGCAGCCCCAATTTTCAGCTGAGGCCCCATCCTGTCCCACCTCAATCCTCCTAAGCCCTTATGGGTAGAAAATACACCTGACCCAATGAGAGGCCTGTATCCTCTCCCCATAGCCAGTGCTGCAGGGGTGTGCCTGGACTCAAGCCTCCCTAATCAGAGCGAATCTCAGGGAAGGTTCCTTAGAATACAAGAATAAAGACTCTAACTCTTTTCTGCCAGACAGGAAGCTAGTAGGATATGATTGAGAACTGGAAGTAGGCATCTTGCATCCATGAGAAAAAACCCATCTAAGAATAAGTCCTCCCAAGAAAAGGCCAAGCCATGAAACGGACAATAAGAAATCATATCTGGTGACTTGAGCTCTTGTATCCAGCTGTGCCCTAAGTAACCTAAGTAAGATTGACCATTAGATGGTTGAGATATGCAAGCCAAGAGTATCATTTCTTTTCTTTCTTTCTTTCTTTTTTTTTTCCTATAAGCCAGTTTGGGTTACATTATCAAACACTTGTAATCAAAAAGTCCTGATTGTCATACCACCCAATACAACAGTTTATGTTGTAGGCCTGTCTTTGCTTCGGGAAGTCAAAATTAGTGCTAATGTTCCCTGGGAAAGAACCAATTACATGCACAGAACCTGCAGCCAGAGGCTACCGCTTTGCTTTGCTCTCTACCCCTGAGCTGCTCATGGCCCCTTTCCTCCTAATGTCTGTGAGCATGTCTGAGGATGATCCCTCAGAAACCACCAGTCCAGAAAGTCCTTGTCTATGTAACTCACTCCACTAGCCTGGGCTTCTGAGAGAAAGAAGAGTTTGTTTGTTTGTCACTTATTATAATTGATTTGTTTCTCCCTAGCTGTGCACTCAATCTCAATTCCCTTGACTGTAGACAGCAAGTCTGGGGCCGAGAGCTCTAGAAAGTCCATTATTATCCGCACATCATTTGTCTTGGGAAGGAGCATGGATTTGGGTGGCCATGGAGAAGATGAACGCTTTGGGAAGAGTGCTGCAGGCCTGGAGAAGAGAAGTCAGAAGAGGTTGGAAGAGGTCTTTAGGGGCTCGAGGAGAAATGTAAGAGAATACACAGAACTCAATGGACTTTCCACAGTGCTTGACAGAGGGTCTCGCTGGCAAAATTCACAGCCATCCAAACTTGCCACCATGACATTTTTGTAGTGGCCGCCGGTTCTAGGCATAGCTGGGTCTTGGATATCAGATGAGTCTTTCTTTGGAAAGCATTGAATAGCTTTCAATGCAAAACTGTGGAAGAGACAGCACCAGGCCTTGATGTGGCCTCCTACCTCCCCCAGATACCAAGGAGTCTTCTATTCCAACATTCCCCAGGCCCTCTGCTGCCTTCTCTTTAAGCTTCTAGGTTCCAGGTCTCACCTTTTCCAGCATCAGACCAATCCATCCCCATTCCTGGTGATGTTCCTACAAGAAAGCAATGTGGTATACACATACGCATCAACCTTTGCCAACACACTTTATATGTGGCCCTTTCTCTTTTGCATGCCAGAGTCCAAAGACCCTCTGTAGTGGGTTTTTAAACTGTAAGAAAAGTCCACACAGGAGAGACCTGAAGTGAGTCCTCAAACTATATCACCACTCTGCCTTTAGCTGATATCTAGTGCCTCCTCGAAGATAGCTAAAATGAAAGAAGATTTCTGAAGCAACATCCAATGCAGCCCTGTATTTATGTAGCGCTGGATAGTTAATCCAGACTTAGACTTATAAATTCACTTCCTTTGATCTTCTCACATTACCAGAAAAGTCTGGAAGGCAAATAGTTATAACAGCTCTACTGTGTAGATTTCCAGGAAGAGAGAAGTCTAGTGACTTGCTCAAGGTCAAACAGCTTCTGTGAGTTGAGTCAGAACTCAAATTCAGATTGTCCAATATTTAACCCAGCATATCCTTCACTGTTGTCTGCTCTACAGACACTTCTCCAATGAAGACATACAAATGGCTATCAGACACATGAAAAAATGTTCATCATCACTAGCCATCAGGGAGATTCAAATTAAAACTACACTGAGATATCACCTTACACCAGTTAGAATGGCCAAAATTAGCAAGACAGGAAACAACATGTGTTGGAGGGGATGTGGAGAAAGGGGAACCCTCTTACACTGTTGGTGGGAATGCAAGTTGGTGCAGCCTCTTTGGAGAACAGTGGGGAGATTCCTTAAGAAATTAAAAATAGAGCTTCCCTATGGCCCTGCAATTGCACTCCTGGGTATTTACCCCAAAGATACAGATGTCGGGAAAAGAAGGGCCATCTGTACCCCAATGTTTAAAGCAGCAACGGCCACGGTCGCCAAACTGTGGAAAGAACCAAGATGCCCTTCAACGGACAAAGGGATAAGGAAGATGTGGTCCATATATGCTATGGAGTATTATGCCTCCATCAGAAAGGATGAATACCCAACTTTTATAGCAACATGGATGGGACTGGAAGAGATTATGCTGAGTGAAATAAGTCAAGCAGAGAGAGTCAATTATCATATGGTTTCACTTATTTGTGGAGCATAACAAATAGCATGGAGGACATAGGGAGATAGAGAGGAGAAGGGAGTTGGGGGAAATTGGAAGGAGAGGTGAACCATGAGAGACTATGGACTCTGAAAAACAATCTGAGGGTTTTGAAGGGGTGGGAGGTGAGAGGTTGGGGGACCCAGGTGGTGGGTACTATGGAGGGCAAGTATTGCATGGAGCACTGGGTGTGGTGTAAAAATAATGAATACTGTTATGCTGAAAATAAAAAATAAATTAAAAACAAAACAAAACAAAACCAAAAAAAAAAGAAAGAAGCCAAAAAAAAGGTACGTTCATCCTTTCTAAAATACATTGACATCTGTAAATTCACTGCAGGCATATCCACCATAATTAACATTGGTGATGTCAACGTAGGACAACCTTGTTTTGAAGTACCTAAGGAAAATTTAGCCATTTAACATGTCAGAGACTATCAGGAAATTCAGCCTTCTTATCTTATCACCACCAAGAATTCAGGGATAAGCTGGGCAGAAAACAGACATCTGGAGTGGGGTATTACCCACCACATCTTCTTGAGCAGAAATAGCAAGGTGCTTCTTACAGCATCTCTGGAAAACAGCAGTGACTACCCCTTACTTCAGTGGCATGATCATGGAAGTAAAGACACATCAGAATCTGAAGACCTGGCATGTACATGCCATCCTCATCAGGGAAATCAGAGAAAATTTTGAAGGGTGATGCTTTCATAAAAGCCACCAAGATCAGCCACAGCAAGACGACTCCGAGGTAAGGACAGAAAGGCTGTGATTAGCAGATCAGACGCAAAACTGGAAAACATGAACAGAACTGGGTAATTTCTTCGATGCAACATCCTTACCCACATCGTCGCTTGCATCACCCAGAGAAGGGTCGCTTGCATCACCCAGAAGACTTCAGAGAAGCTGGGTTTATTTAAAATGCATGGGGACATCCAATTCATGTGCTAAATGAGCAGCATTGACACCCCTTCTGCTTTCCCTCCTCACTTGCCTTCAATATTAAGATTGAGGGACTGACTGTTAGGTATTCTTCCCTGCAGGACGTGGCAGAATATTACAAAACGCATTTGCAAGCAGGCTAAATCATGACTGACAAAACAAAATTTGTTAATACAATGGTTTGAGGCACTTGACAGAAATTTTTGTCAACAGTCTAGATTAAGGGATTCAAAAAATGAAATTTGCAGATGAAATGGCTTTGATGTTTCTCATGAAAAGCATTTTGTTGACAGACTGGATCAGAGTGAAAAAAAATGCATTTTCTCAACACAGCGAAGGCTTTAAGTCTTTGACAAAACACGTATTAGTCCTGCTGTTTTTGCTCGTTTGTCATGTACTCTATTGGCCTTGACTCTAGCCAGAGGAGGGGCTCAAGCATGAGTAGAGATAGCAAACTTCGACTGAAAAAAGGGTCAGTTCTATGCAGTCAAAAAGTATGGCCGTGTCACTTTTCAAGGGCTTAATGACTCGTTCCCAAACACATTATTTTATTTTATTCTATTAATCCTTCTAAGAATAAGATTCCTTCCCACATAGAAAAGATCTTCTGGTATCTGTCGGGACACTTTTGGTTATAAGCAGCAGAAATCAAAAGAGGCTTATAAATCAAAGCTTCTCAAAGTATGGTCCCTGAACCAGCACAATCCACATCTCCTGAATGATTATCTGAAATGCAAGATTTGGGTCTGCTTGACCTGCTAGACATACTTGCAGACGGGACACACCAACCCGTACGGTAACAAGCCCCTTCAGCAGATTCACACCAAAGTCTGAGAACACTGATTTGAGCAAGAGCCAAAAGAAACAGATGGGTTCATGTAACTCAAAAGTCCATGGATATATGAAGCTTCCAATGTGGTTGTATTTAAGAGCTCATACAATGTCTTTAGGACCCGAGCCTAAATTTTTCTTTTCTCCTCTAGGGTGGCTAAAGTCTCACAAGATGTCACCGGCACCAGGTTTATGACCCATATTTTGGACTAATGCACACACATACACACACACACACACACACACGCACGCACACACACACACACAAATGCTTTCCCCCTAATAGCTTCAACAAAAGTCCCAGGATGGACTTTTTGTCCTAAGTGCCCTAACTCGTTCAGCCTAGGCCTTGGGCCCCTCCCCGAACTTATCATAGTAGCCTGAAGATGTCAAACACTAATGGCCAGGCATGGTTTATATGCAAAGTGTTCCGAACTCTAAAGTCATGAATAAAGAGAGTAAGGAGAAGTTGTTGCCCACCGAAAATCCAATGTTGATATAGGTTGATGGTGGAGTAGATACTAGTCGGACAAAAACAAAATATCCATGAGAGGTATAGCCCTTGGTCTTCCAATGGATTCCAGATTAAATTCCCTAAATCCACAGATCTTGTATTAGCATTACTCTAGATACTGAAGGTGGGACCCTACCGCTTAATTCCACCCTCTTCTTGGGCCCTTTCTGGCTTCTTGGCTAATGCAAAAAAGTGGGGGATGAGTTCTTAATAAATGCCATCCAAAAACTGCTAGCACAGGAACTGGGACAGAGGATTCCTTACATGTCTTGAAATAGAGCTTCTAAAGGTTGATGATGGAGAGGAGTCTAGAAAGGACTCCTTAAGGAGCATCAGATGCAGCTCTGCACACATGTGGGGGACAAGTGACCATCTCTGGCTCAGCTGCCATGTAGCAGGACTGTCTCCCTCAATACAGCCTTTTATTTCCTCGCTGCTCACAGAGGCATTTATTGAGCAAAGGAATAAAGGACTCATGTATGCGGTTTGGCTTTCATCTTCAGACCAAGACTGAGACTTTGAGCGGTCATAGTTGTACCATCTCAGCAGTCCAAATCCAGTGTTTTACAAAAGAGAAAGAAGAAAGGAAATTTCATCTATTCCCTGTACCATCTCCTCTCTCCAGCACTAGGAAATATTTTCCTCTTTGGGAACAAATACAGATGAAAATGCTTAGGGTGTAATCTCACTCTCACTTGAGAATTACGATCAAGAATAAACATCTTGTCAAATGGCTCTTGTAACACCATTTGTAGTCTTAACTTGTGGTTTGTTGGGGTGGGCCCTGCTCTCTACACGTCAGTCTCCCCAAGAACAGAGGTCGGGTTTAATTGCTCCACGTACCTTCAGCTCTGGACCAGAAATCCAGTGCACAGTCAGGACCGTATACATGCAAGTTGCACTGAATTAAATGGAGCGTCCTGCTTCCCATGTTTCCTTTTCACTATTAAGTGGCCCCACTGCAGCATACACATGGCTGTTCTCCGGTTCCTAGACCAGAATATCTGTCCTCTCATCGCTAGGCAGGCTGCTGACAGGATGGGCAGTTTTAAGGTACCTCCAGGCACCTTTCTTTCTTCTACAATCTAGTTGTGGAAAGGATGACCTTGAGACATTTTTACACCCGACTCCCCCACATGACCACTAGAGGGAAGCAGAGAACACAATGATGGCACAATGGCCATTTTGTCCAGCCTTTGTCTCCAGCCCTCCAAGTCCCTCAATTTTCCTAGCTTTCATCCTTTTGTTAACTTTGGCTTTATGGGTGCAAGTTTCAGGATGGGGCAGCCTGGTTTGTTTTAGAGCAAGGAAAACCATTCTTTTTTTCCTTTCTTCTGATATGATTCCTTGGAAACATAATTTTGTTGGCAAGCCAAATTAGTCGAAAGTAATTTACAAAATGTATCTTTTTCTTTTTGAAAATATGGCCTCTCATTTCAAAATGAAAAAAATAAAGTCTTATCTACCTACATTAGGCTACAGGCTTCCCTTCTGAGCACCTTTTCTATAAAATCTTTAACTGAGCTGTTCTATCACTCCCTCTGGCCTCTGTTCTCCTGATCCAAAATCCAGTCTGGGGAAAAAAGCTCTCATTGGAAGGATAATTAAAGTAGATGAACAAGTCCTTCAGTCTCAGTTAATCCCAGTAAGCCTAATTCAGCTCCTATAGATAGAGGGATAAGTATGTTCTCCCATCAGAGTCCTTCATAGCCGGACCGCAGCCTACACCAATAAATCACTCCCCAGATAAACGCAAGGTCATGGAGACCAAGTTTCTACATAAGTAAGATTTAATTTGGTCTAGTTTTGATCCAATTGCACAGGTCAAGGAATCGCTAACCCCCTGCCCCCAAAGGCTACTCAGAGCTAAATTTCAGGAAGAACCAACACCTTGAAGCCTTGCAAAATTTCTCTCTCAAGTTCCAGCAAAGCACCCTTCACTTGACATGCAAACTGGAAGACCCTTTTAAAATAACAATTTAATAATAATTATTCAAAGTAGTTTCTAGAAATCTACCCCACATAAATAAAAAATTAAATATATATATATATATATATGTTTGCGTGTGTGTATATATATACATATGTATATTCATATTAGGATACTCATGGCAGCATTATTTATATTATAGCAGATAACTGGAAAAAATCTAAATGTCCATCAACAAGGTATTACTTAGATATATTTTAGTACATCCATACTATGAAATACCATACAGCTTAAGAAAAAAAAAAGAATGAGGTAGCCCTATATTTAATAAGAGAAAGAGTGGCTAAGAAATATTAATAACAATGTGCCAAAAAAAGCTAAAAATGTATGGTTTTTAAAACTATGTGTGTGTGTGTATATATATATGTATGCAAATGAATGCAAATACAGAACTGTATTTACAAGGTCTAGAAGGATTTACAACTGGTTTGGGGGCTGCCACAGATCTGAGAGAGGGATGAGAAAGTGGAAATTTCACCATATTCTGTTACTGCCTGTGTAATTTTTTTTAATGTATAAAAAGTTGCTTATACAATTAGGCCCAAATTGGTCAATGTTTGCTTGGCCACTTGTGTTTGTTAACTAAGACTACATTATTTCGGGCCTAATGGTCTTGATATCCCAAGGACAAAACAGGTTTGTTTCACTCTTCGAAGAGTTTTGGACACTAAAATACTCTGCTAACATGAACAAACAGAAGAACACAGTACGTATCATTCTCAAACTAAAAGAGAACAAATATCCTCTTACTATCAGTTTGCCCAAAGACATACATAAAATATACAGACAGAAGCTGGGAAGGGAGCTTAGAATTTTTGCTCAATGCCCCTTCACTGAGTGAATAAATGAATGAATGAATGGGAGGCCCAGGGAGGCTCCAGGGCATCCGCAGCCCAGCAAAGTACAGGCCAACGGTCGGGTTCCTTGGCCACCTCATGGAATGACCATGTTACTTATTATCTA
This sequence comes from Mustela lutreola, assembly GCF_030435805.1. Lineage (NCBI taxonomy): Eukaryota > Metazoa > Chordata > Mammalia > Carnivora > Mustelidae > Mustela > Mustela lutreola. The sequence continues at coordinate 30,799,519 of NC_081305.1, read as the reverse complement.
AAACCAGGATACTTTTGAGGGTGAAAAGTGAACTATTCATAGTTATTCTGGGATAACATAAGTCAAGACTGTCTTGGGCCAAGTGGACACATAATCAATCCCCCTTCAACCCCACTCAATTTCAAAGAAACATATGAAGTTTGTAACCATCACCCCCAACCATCACTATCTCCTAACGCAAGACCTTGATGAGGGCCTTCCGTTCCCCCTCACAAAAGTTATCCAAAGTGCAGTTGTTCCTCATTATTCTAGTTGAATATTCGTTAACAATCATCTTTCTGGCTTCTCAGGAGAAAGAAACTATCTAGCAAATAATTTAGTCAGTCCTGGGAAAAATAAAACCAAAATAGGACTATTGTTCCTCTCTAGCGTTCTCTCAATTACTCTCAGAGCCCTTGCAAGATGACATAGGCATCCAGTTCTGGCTTTCCAGCCTCTCCTGATACAGTTGCCAGATTCAGCAAGTGAAAATAGAGAACACCCAGTTAAATTTAACTTTCACATAAACATGCAATATTTGGGACTTACTTATACTAAAAAATCATTGCATGTTTATCTGAAAGAGAACTCTAACTCGGTGTCCTATATTTTATCTAACAACCCGATGGCTGATCTCACTTGGCCTCAATTTTCTGAAGATCCAAAACACATCAAAGATTGGTTGGGCTTTTAGAAATAGTCATTGGTACCAGGGGGAGAGATGCCACAGTGGAGCCTACAGGTTAACTATATGAGGGGTGCCTGGGGCTCAGTGGGTTAAGCCTCTGCCTTCGACTCAGGTCATGATCTCAGGGTCCTGGGATCGAGTCCCGCATCGGGCTTTCTGCTCAGCAGGGAGCCTGCTTCCCCATCTCTCTCTGCCTGCCTCCCTGCCCACTTGTGATCTCTCTCTCTCTGTCAAATAAATAAATAAAATCTTAAAAAAAAAAAAAGAATAACTACATGAAATGTTTCCTTGTACCTACCTTGTAGGAGGTACCTTGGGCCAGTGATCAAACCAAAGTTCTCTTTGTCCCTCAAATGCTCAGCAGGAAATAGAGAAGACAGGAGCCTATTTTGCTGGTCATTCTCTCAGCCAAGAAGGGCATCCTTACAAATCCTTCCCCAGATGCCCTTTGCGTCTCCACCTCCCATCACTAACCCCCTCCTCTACCCTCACCCCCGTCCAGGTCCTGCCATGTACCCCACAGCTCCCTGGACCACACCACCCACCTGTGGCTTTGTTCAGACTCTCACACCTTCCCAGACATGACAAAACCCTACTTAAAAGTCAGTTGGAAGCACTTCCTCTTATGCAGCCTCTCTGTATCCCCCTCACTTGCCTATTTCCTTCACATCACTGTCACTCCCTGACCTTGCATGATGTTCTTTCTACTTCTTGGCTTATCATCTGTCTTCCCCCATCTAAAACAGAAGGTCCAGAAGGTCAAGGACTCTGTTGGCCTTGATCACCACGGTGTCTCCAGTACCTAAGAAGAGTGCCCAGTGCCAGCTGAGAAGGAAGGGATAGCGAGTCACCTCCACTGGGAGGCTTCTTACCACACTCTCAAAAAATTAATGACTTTCTCCCTTTGCAATTCCACAGCCCACTGGTCCTCTTCATCTAAGTACCCATTCAAAAAAATAGCTATTGAATACCAACCATATGCAAAGAATTAAGCACATTCACATAGCTTAGTTATATACTTATCTATCTCCACTCTAATGAATGAAACACGTGAGGGTAGAGAATGACTTATTCATCTATTTAATGGCCCTAACAATTAGGATGGTGTTAAAGGTGCTTATTAAATAGATTCATTTAAATGACTAGGTATTTGGGGACAGGGAGTAAAGGAGACATAATTCATTCCCTTATTTATAATTGAGATAGCATATTTAAAAATTGTTCTTATAATAGAATTTTCTAAATTTAAATGTCTCTTTCGGGTAAGTGTGTCGATAAAGGCACAGTTTCATACTTCGCAGGTGGAAGGTCCATATGGGTGGAAGCCTTCTGGAGGCTGTTGTGAACTGAGTCTAAGAGTCGGCTGCCCTCTGCCTTCCAATTCCTCCCCTAGGACTTTGTCCAAGGACAGGAAAAATGGCACAGGGAGGCTCAGGCCGTTGGTGTTTAGGATAATCTGTAGGTAGAAATGACATGGTCAAACATTCAATATGGAGCTAGGCAACCATGGAAAATCATTTGCTAGGATATTTAGGAATGTCAAATGATATCTGAGTTCAGTATTAATTGAAAGAAATGTCCAAAATTCCTTTGATAAAGAAGAAGAACATATACATAGACACACACACACACACACACAAAGAAATGAGTGAAGTATATAAGTAAATGTTACCAGTAGTTAAATCTGGGTAGAAGATTATAGATGTTTTTAATTTTCTTTAGTTTTTGATGTTTCTTTGAGTGTTTCAAAGCTCTCACAATAAAGATGCATGACGTTCAACACAAAGTGTGAGCCCGAATGTAAACTGTGGACTTCAGATGATAATGATGCATTGATGTTGGCACAAATGGTACTCCTGGTGCTGGATAATATTAACAGGGGAGGCTATGTTCGTTGGGAGAGTGGGGTGGTGATATGTGGGAATTCTCTGTACTCCCTGCTTGTTTTTGCTGTGAACTTAAAACTGCTCTAAAAAATAAAGCCTATATTTTAAAATGTATTCCTGTAGGGGCACCTTGGGGCTCAGTCGGTTAAGCATCTGCCTTCAGCTCAGGTCCTGATCTCATTGTCCTGGGAACTGCCTGCATTGGGCTCCCTGCTCAGTGGGGAGCCTGCTCCCCCCCTCCCCCAGCTCATACTCACTCACTCTCTCCCTCTCCGGTAAATGAAATCTTTGTAAAAAAGGCATTACTTTGATAACAAGAAAAATAGAACAAAATACAAAGATCAAAAATAAAAACTACAACTCAAAAAAACCATCTTGAGAATTAGAGAAAAGCAGGTAAAGCCAGAATGAATCTCACGGATACTGGATGACATTCCATGACATTAGAAAGAAATCGGCCAAGCTGAGAGAAGGCAGCCCAGCTGCAGGGGCTTCGAAATCCTGGGTGGATCTGCTTGCTTGATCTCCTGCCCCAAAAGGAAAGCGGTCCCGAGTGTTCCCGAAAGAAGGGGAAGACCAGGGAGAACTTCAGTTGCTGCGGTCGGAAAGGGATGCTCTCTTTTCTCCCTCACCCGCATCCCTCCTTACGCCCATAAAGGAAGAGCTAGCCTCTCTCCAGATTCCCTGTGAGGAAACCCAACTCGGGGGAAAATCCTACCCTCCCAGCAGCCTGGCCAGGAGAGTACTCTGGGGAGTCTCGGACTCCATTTTTATGAGTCCATAACACATCTACTAAGCATGGAGCTTTTTCTGGGTTGTTGTTGTTTTTTTTTATTTTATTTTTAGAGATTTGGAGAAGGTGGCTGTTTTGATTGAATCTGGAAATTATTTTACCTCGGAGAACTCGCCTCCTTGAGAGTCGCCGAGAAAGTTTCCGCTTCTGATTAAAACGTGGTGATGACCCATTGTGAGAGCCCCGGAATAAAGTGGGAGATTTAGGAACAGCCATTCGCTTGGACTCTTTTAAAAATGCCTCTCCCTCCTATCTACGTCCGTGATCTCTCTGCTCCAAACCACGGGCACTGTAACCCTCGGAGTCCATTTCCAGGCGTGAAGTATTAACACCCTCCTGACTCGGGCATTCACAGTGTCATCGGGAAACACGTAAAACATCATTAAAAGGTGCCTGGTTGTGTGAGGAGGCACTGTGAGGCCTGGTTATTCCAGGAGGCAGAGAAGGCATATCTCTGCAGCGTTCGCAGGAGAATGAATGAAAATGATGTCCAAAAGAGGGGCACAAGGTGTACCTGTTGAGTGGTAGTTGTAGACAAAATTATTATTGATTGGGACACGGTCAACGTCATGAATGGCGACCAAATCAGCAGGAAAGAGACCGAGGATATTTGTGCTGGGTCACTGGCTAGCTGAGTGTCCAGGTATGTCCCCTCTGTCCTTTGTGCCTCTGTTTACTGTCTATACAATCAGGCGTTTGCACTAGAGGCAATCTGTTCCCAAATCCGACTGAGCACCAGTTTTCTAAAAATAAAGATTACAGGACCAGACCCCAGCCCTTCTAAATAAGAATTTCTGGGGGTTGAAGTCCTAGGATCTGTACGTTTTGAAAGAGCCCCAGGTGTTTGGACTTGAACACGGCCAGTCAACCAAAAAGAGTTTGGGCACTGCTGGTTTATATGTATCCCTGGCCTTTTCCACTTCTAACATCTCCTAATTCAAAAGAATCAAAGGGATGCCCAAAGGACCACGGTGTGCAAAGATGTGATCATCCAAACCTTTATGGACTTTAAGTGAGGAAATACTGAGTATGGCCTGAGGTGACAGACGAGGTAGATGGCAGTAAGTGCCCCATTACAAAGCTTAGATCTCGGGTTCACAGAAAATAAATCTATAAGAGTACAGCTGGACCAGAATGACACCCTTTCTGCAGTATTTACAACACATTCAAGTCTTTCAGTTGATGGAAAAAAAAAAAAAATGCCTACTTGCACTAGAACTTTGTTTTGCGCTTTTAAAAATACAATTACCAGAATTCTGAAATTATCCAGCTATGTTAATGTCAAATACATGAGAGAAAGGGCTTACCTGAAATTAACATAAAAATACAAAACTTCAGTCCATAATCAACACCTCTGAATGAAGTTATTCAGATCAACTATTCTCACTCAAGATGATATCGCTGTGAGGATTCAGAGTGTCTCTGAATGTTAACCTGAATAATTCTATTCAAGGAAGAATTTTGCATTAATACAGAAGTTACCACCACCACTAACTGCAAACTGAAAATTAACTTACTGGTCCTGAGCACAGTGCAAAATCTTTAAGAAAGACTTCATTGGTCCCAAGGGTTACATGCCATGTAGGCCATGGGACAAGGAAGGTGATCCTTGCCTGAGGGGCCCTCATTCTGACAGTGTTTAATCACTGCGTGTTCCAGCCCAGGACCCTTAGAATCCTGGTGTCAGAGAACTTCACATGCTTTGTGCAGTTGGTCCTCAAAAAGGAAGCAGAGTTAACTCTCTTTCAGAAGCCATTTACAGTGTAGAGGGAGTATGGTCTACTGAAAAGAAAGCCGGCAAATTAAGGTTGCTGTGGCCGACCACATCCTAAGGAAGGACAGAGGCTGAATCTGTTTTCACGTGTTCAGGACTGGGGAAGTTATCCTGGGTCACTGTAATTGTTCTTCTGGTTGAGTTTCTTCTGGTTGTGTATGTGTGAGACTCACTGATTTTATACTTCTACTCAACCAATATGGAATGCTCAAGTGTATCTATGCTTGCAGCTAAGGGAAGACACCCTTGGAATAAAGGAAGAACTGGACAAGTGAACTGTTTTGGTTTCTAGCTCCGTGACTACATTTAATTATTGATTAACTAAAAATATTTCTGGACCACCTACATATATTTGGAATTATTCTAAGCTACAAGGAGAAATGAATAAAGGTCCTATTATCATCAACTAGTAGAGCTCTCTAGTCGGGCAGAAGAATAGCAGAGAAGTAAACAAATAAGGTAATTTTCAATAGTTCTAAGTTCCCTAAAGGAAATGGACAGGATGATGGTCTAGAGGGTGACTTGGGAGAAGGCCACTTTAGACAGATGTTGAAAAACTCCTTCTCTGAAAATGCTGCAAAATTTCAGCGATGTAGGCCCTCAACTTTCTCATCTAATGAGCACCTACTTATTGTGACCCCTTCTGGAAACTAACATCTCCCTCAAGATCCAGTAGCAAAAACTGCCCACAATCTATTGATCCCACCTTTATATACAAACCAGTTGCTCTCACCAAACAAAGAAACAACACTGTTTGAACTGGGATTCTGGCAGAAATGTGGAAGATATTCACCCAGAGATTAGCTCAGGACTAATCAACAATTATGCCCACTGAGTCATCAAACAGACACCATATGGAAGATGAAATGAAAACCAAAAAAAAATCAAATATTATAGATTCTGCCTTTGAGGCATTTTCCACATCTTAGGAAGCATCTTGTCTACTGCTTAGAATATTTCTATATTAAATAGGCTATTCAGACAATTAAAGCAGTGTCCTAGCTTTCTGGATAGTGCCTTTCATTTCACAACATAATTGAAGGCTCAGCACAATTTTATGCGGTAGATGGTCTATTTCCATTATATGGAGAAGAAAACTGAGATTTGGAGGGTTCATGCAACACCATCAAGGGCACAAGTAGATATTAAGGAACAGAATCTAGACTTGAGTTCCAACTTTCTGAGCTAAGTTATGATGCTTCCCTCTTCCACAATGCAGTTAGGAATAGGAAGAAAGGAGGGTTTATCTTCCGGTCACATTTTACTGAAGGCATAAAACATGATAAGAATACAGAATTGGACCTATTGTCTTGGCATAAGGTGTGTTGGTCTGGAAGAGGATAGTAATGTTAACACTTCATGGTTGTGAAGCCCTTTATACTACTGCAAAGATTTCATATAACTTACACCATCTTATTCTCACAATTACCAAGTGAGGTTCTTTAAGAGTCAATGTATGTCTCTCTTCCAGAACATTCTAAGCCATCACAGCTTCCAGTGACAAATAATGCCCAACTGGTTGAGAGAGTCTGTGTTGTTCTTGGCAACACTTGCCTACATACAGTACGTCTCCCCAACCAGATCACATGCAACATGTGGGCAGAATCATGCCTCCCATCCTGATGCAAAACAGGTAATCAACTAGAATCTGTTAGTGAGAAGGAGGGAAAACTGGTATTATCATCTTCACCTTACAGATCGGAAAAGCAGAGGCCAACAGACTCAGCCTGGCTTCCTCAGTGACTCACCTACTTGTAGGCACAATCACATCTAGAAGCAACATTTCCAGAAAGCCAGCCTATCCTCCTTTGTCAAAATGCTCCATCCCCATAAATCCCATTTTCTCAAACCCAACCCACAGGCATGCTTGGCATTACCAAAGATGGGGCAGACCCCAGGCTGAGAATCAGGCAACCTGGGATGAAGATCTGGCTCTGCAATGAATCATCTAGGGAACTCACTGTGTTCGATTGACATAGACTTATCCAGTGCCTACTTTATGTGCTCATTAGTGCGCGCGCACGTACACACGCGCGCGCGCGCACACACACACACACACACTTCAGAACTTTCAGGAAAAAAATTCTAATTATTAAACATATTCTATGAACCTCGCACCGTTGTAAGCATTTTATATGCATATTATTCATCTTCACAACAAGTAGATTTTATGACCTAATCTAACATAATGAAAACAGAATGACTTGCCCAAGGTCACACAGGTGGCAAGCGGCAGAGCCAAGATTGCTTCATTTCTTTAGTGAACATTTGCCTCTGTGCCAGGCACTGGCCCAGCCTTGAGAAGACAGCAATGAAAGAGCCAGGATGTAATCCCTACTCTCTTGGAGCTCACTCATTTCAGGGAAGGAAACAGACAATAAACCAGTAAACTAAGAAATTAATAAGATGATTACCATTGGTTGAATCTGTTAAACACTCACATAAAGTAGTGGGGTCAGGGACACATCTGTGTGAGCACACAGACAGGAGACCTGAATGACAAGGAGACGGACGGTCACGCCAAGATTTGGCAGAAGAACTTCCCAGGCAGAGGGAAACGCGAGTATAAGGGCTCTAAAGAGAGGGCCAAGTCGGCAGATTGAAGGGACAGAAAGAAGATAAATACAAATGGAGAGGAGTGACTGAAGACTGACTGAAGGAAAAGAGGGCAGAGGGGTGGGCTGTGATCAGTTCATGAAGAACAGGCAACATGGTAAGAAATGTGGATTTTAGGGATGCCTGGGTGGCTCAGTCAGGTGAAGTGTCTGCCTTCAGCTCAGGTCATGATCCCAGGGTTCTGGGATCGAGGCCTGCATCGGGCCCCCTTCTCCCTCTCCCTCTGCCTGCTGCTCCCCCTGCTTGTGCACTCTCTCTCTCTCTCTCTCCCCCTTTGCCATAAACAAATAAAATCTTTTTAAAAAAAGGAAGAAATTTGGATTTTATTCCAATGGTGATAGCAAATCATTGTAGGGTTTAGCTTTGTACATGCAATTTTTAAGAAAGCCGCCCTTGCCCTATTTTTCCTTTCCAAAAAACAAGTTATCCACATCTAGAGGCAACCTCTAAGCCAGGTAGAGGGGGTCTTCGGCTGCTCATGGTGACTGGCTGGTGGTGCCATCAGTGGATGCAGGACTGTCCCCCTGAATCCTGGGCTCTCCGTCTCACCATCCGGCTGCTCCTCCTCACCATCACGAGACTCCCATTCCGCGGGGACAAGACCGGACATGAATAACTACAGGGTGGAAAGCAACAAGGAGCAGAAGACAGAAAATGCCCTTATCGCATCTGTTTTTCTAGCTCTAACGTTGAGGAATCCGACTTGGTACCCTCCTGCTCTCAACCACCTGTGTTCTATCCCTGACAGCTGTGGGCATGGGGCCCCTTCCTGAGCTGCCACACTGTGGGTACAGTCACACAGTCCTATGAAGAGACAAGCCTCCCGCCACGTACCTTCCAGGAACTGAGAAACTGAGATCTCTTGCCAACAGCTCTCCTTTGGGAAGATGATCCTCCAGGCCCAGCTTGACATCAAGGCTTTAGCTGACTGCACCCTTGCCTGACATCTTGACCGTAACTTCATGAGACCCCAAGCCAGAACTACCCATCAAAGCTGCTCCCAAATTCCTGACCCACGGAAGGTGTGAGATGGTAAACATGTGTTACTTTAAGCTGCTAAGTCTCGGGGGTAGTTGGTTACACTGGGTTAGACAACTGACCCAGGTGGTGATGCTTTAAAGGCGTACAAAAAATCAAGAGGATAAGGATGATAAGTTAAAAATGGCTGGCTCCACACCTTCAAACTCTAGTTCTAATGCTCTGAGACCTAGAAGATGCAGGTTAAGCTGGAGTTAAATGCAGAAAAGCCATTTCTCCAAGTTAATAGCCAGAAGCCAATTTCCTGAAACCTCAGTTAGTAAATTTACCAAGCAACTATCCAGGGTCGCTATGTGCCATCAAGAGTGGTGAATACTAAGTAATCTTTCTCCTGAGGGGAGTCAACTGGCCCCAGAATAGAAATATTCCTCTCCAGTGTACCCAAGGGCAGTGGAAAAAACCCAGGCTTCTCACATGCAATCTGACTTTGTAATTAACAATTTCAGGTAGCAATCATTAAGCACACACCCCACCCCTCAATTTACAGATAAGCATCTACCTACACATGTACACACCAGGCAGCAGAACAGAATTCATTCCCAGGGCTGTGTCCTTCATCTGGGTCACCCATCCCAGAATCATCTACCACACCGTGATCTTAAAGAAATGATTATCATTTGTGGTTCTAAATAGGACCGCATTATTTTCCACAAGTGTCAATTTTCCACTGCAATATTACATTTTCCAACATTTAGTTTTCTAGCATTTTGCCATGACTATCTGTGTAGATTAGAAAGGTTCTTAACTGTTATCTGTAATAGAGTTTGCCTGTAGCAAAATTCATGCAGGCATAATAGAAGAACAAAGTGTACTCTGATGAAATTGCAACCATAATTTCCAGATGCCTGACATTTATTGCTTATTGCTATTAGAATTCAAGTGCCTATTTGTTTTGTACTTTGCTTTTATTCTTGCATCACAACATATAATGGAAAAAAGATATTTTAAATGTTGGGTTAAGTATCACAGATCAACACGAGGCACCAACATAATCAATACTACTTAAACGTACTCCTAGGCAATTAATTTTTAAAGAATCAAATTGTTGTACCACATCAAAATTTATAATGATACCAGAAAGGGTGTTACATTCTTTATGGTTTAATTAAAAGCAACATTTAGCACTCATGCAGCTAACTGTTAAGACATCACAACATCAAAGGTTTTGCTTATCCTTACGATGAGGGAGGTACAATGGACTCTTTACATTTTTGATTATTAAATGTTAATTGGAACTTATTGGTTAGTCTGCATTTATACAATTACCGGGAACAATCATAAGGAAGGCTGTGAGAAGCACAGCTTCATATTGCCACCCTACAGTGACCAGTGCGCTGCCGAAACTCTATATCCAAATAATTGTCAGCATTTTAAAAGAAGAAAACAAGTGGGTTTTATGGCTGCTGTGCTGGTGAAGTTGAATCTGGAAACAGCCGGAGCAAAGCATGAACAGCTTCAGGGAAAGACATCAGAGGATGCATACATCGAACAGAGAGGAGACCTAGGAAATACAAACAAAATGCTGACAGGTCCAAGCTGAAAGAGAGAGAGAGAGAAAGAGAGAGAGAGAGAGGAAGGAGAAAAAGAAGAAGCGGGGGAGGGGAGAAAGAGGAAGGGAGGGAGCGGGGGGGGGGGGCAGTTTCCAATCTTCTAGGTTCAGACAGAGGTGTGAAGATTCAAGATAGATGGGGGAGGCTGTCAGACTCAGGTCAGGGTATCTGCTCTGTACAGAGTCACCACCCAAACACTAAGACTGTGTTTAGGCTCTTAAGAAAAAGAACTGGCTAGTGGAATGAGGGTACCTCGCCCAGACGATCAGGTTCCTGGACCAGTTGGGTCGAATGAAAGACTATCCAGGGGGCTTGGAAAGGCAGAGAGACCAGCTCGCCTCCACCAAGGACCGCTTCCATTCATTTCCCTTTACAAACTCCACGTTGGCCAAAATTGTGTCTAACAAACTGCATTTACTCTGTGATAAACCATGCGGGGCCGCTGGCGGCAAGTATACAATCTCTATTAGGCTTTTTGCAGTACTGAAAATAGCTTTTGGACCCCACTGCTACTGTTCATGCCTTAATCCAATCTTTTTTCTATGGTTAAGAAACGATGCCTTCCCTAATACTAGTGATGACCGAGACCGATTTCAAAGATGGTAGATATGGGTAAGAAGCAGAGGGTGTTGACTTGGTCTGTAGGCAATTCTATAAGTATGTTCTGTAAGTTTGTACTTTCTATAGGGAAAGGACCACAGTCTCATAAGCCACCAATAACTCTGTCCACTGACTCTAATTTGCAGAACCCTACAGATGCACACTTCCTCCTTGGGCTCAGCAGTACAACTACATAAGAACCTGTCAGAACCTAGAAGGCCTGGGTTCTGACACTGGATGTCCTGGCGACTGTTGTCAGAAGTACATAGGGTACTGGGGGCATTCCAAAGCAGCAAGGTACGGCCACTCCATTCAAGGACTCTATCGAGAGAAGTCCTATGTAACAAGATAGAAAATTTACTTAGAACTCTGAAGTTAGGTACAGAAACTCAGCTGCTCCATTCTCTGTAGCTGACCTCGTCTTCTTGATGACATCTTAACCCTACTCAAAAAAAAGGGAGGGACAGGATTTTGATATGCTGTCTCTTGGCATTTCAAGGTCTTCAGATTCAAAGTGTCCTCTCTGGGTAACTAAGTCTGCTTTTGGAAAACAGGCCTTAGGAACGTCTTCATGCCCTCATGTGTACATATGTGTATAAATCTACATCACATCATTTAAATAACCATCAAAAGCAGCTTATCACTCCATTCAAGATATCATGAAATTCAGTTTCACTAGTGAGAGAATATAAGGGGTGGGAGTTCGGGATTCAACCAAGAAAGCCTTCCTGGATCTAGAATGAGTGTGACTACAAACTAAGGAATGTAGGCTCAACCTCACAGGTAACCTCTAGTGATGCAGAATCCAAGGAACCAGGATAAAATCACCTTTCAGGGAAATGATTCCAGTAGGTTTTGCAAGACAGATTAGTAGGAAACAAAAAATTTCCTGTTCTTTAACCCAGGCATGGGATCATACAGGGCCGAAGGAGAGATAGTTGGGCAGAAAGGAACCATGGGTATAGCCAACACTGATGAGAAGGTCACGGAATAGGAAGGACAGGATCAGGGAGGAGAGAGAGACGGAGAAGAACAAGGTTGACATTAGAGATGAAAAGCTTGGTTGGTGTGTTTTTTTGAAATACTACCTTTCAAGAGTCATTAGGACATTCACTTAAAGATTTGTTGTTGTTTTTTTTCCTCTAAATGTCTAGATGTTTGTGATACAGACTGCAATTAAAACAATGAGAATGACACTAATGATGCTAAACCACCCTATTTAAAACTTAAAATTTAAAACCAGTACACGGAGTACAAGAGAACAAAGGATAAAAGAGAAAAATCTGTTTATCAATCCTAACTTCCTTTTCCAAATCATAAATGACTTGATGCCATAGGAAGGTAACATTTTTCAAGGAAACGTTTCAGATAAACAAAAAAAAAAAAAAAAAAAAAAAGAATAACATAATTAGTTTTTGTATACCACCAAAGGATCACATTTGAAACATAGGCTTTGAAGAACAATTAGTTCAGGGGGAACACTGTGCCAGACCACTTAACATCAAATATGGTGTTCTTTCTCAAAAATATTTGCAAAGCGTTTTCTGTAAGTGTTCTACTCTTTTTTTTTTCAAAGTGATTCAGCAGATCCTACCATCATCATCATTTTTTAACCTAATTTTTGAAAGAGAAATAATCTATAAATGTAATTTAAAATCCAAAAACTACATGAAGGCATAAAATTAAAATGCACAAATCTCTCTTCTTCCCCAACTCTTTGCATTTCAAAGATAGCTATTACTGTTTCTCATTTATCCTCCCAGATAAAAAGGACATAAAACCACATTTAGAATTTTATTTTTAAAATAAAATGCAATCTTGGGATCACTTATGCATTCCGGGAGCAATTCTATGTCTACCCATACCACTCTAACACATATTTACAATAGCTGGACAGATGTACCATGTTCATACAGCCAGTCCCCTGCTGGTGGACAGGTAGGTTGTTACCAATGCTTTTGAATGTAACACATTCAATGCTCTGATACATAATCTCATGCATATGTCTTGGTATAAGTTTATAACCATATCCTTAAAGTAATTTCCTAAATATGCAATTTCAGGGTCAAAGGAGAAGTTCATTTTTAATGTTAATAAATACTGCTAGATTGCTCTTCAAAATGATTTTACCAATTTACATTTTCACCAAAAGTTTTATAAGAGTACCTATTCCCTTTTACCCTTGTTATGCTCACCTATAAATTAACTTATTATATAACTTCGTTTTTTTAAGACTCTATTTATTTATTTATGAGAGAGAGGTTGTGAGTCAAGGAAAAAGCAGAAGGAGAGGGAGAAAAATCTGAGCAGGCTCCATACTGAGCGTAGAGCTCAACGTGGGGCTTGAACCCCTGACTCCGAGATCATGACCTGAGCAGAAACCAAGAGCTAGACGTTTAACCAACCAACCCACCCAGGCGCCCCACGACTTACTATCTGACTTCTTAATGATTACTAATAACTACATGCCAGTATCAGTTTTACTTGTTTCTTTATATGGTATGACTAAATATTCTTTGGGTAGGAAAATGAGCCCTTTGTATTTTTTTCTGAATTAACTTGTGAAGACTCAAGAACACGTTATTGCAAAGCATTTTTATCAAATGCCTTCCTGAGTTCTACACTGAGCATCATTACCTAAGTGATTTTCTACAGCTTGTAAATTTCCAAAAGAGTCAAATCTCTGGTTCAGTGAGCTCCATCAAGAATTCACATTTCCCACAAATATGGCCAGTGCTAAGGTTGTCTTATAGAAGCAACAAAATAGAACCAATGACATTTGCATTACACTCACTTATGAAGCACAAGAGGAGACGGAGTCACCTGAAAAGAGAGATAGTTAGTGTCTTGAAGAAGAGTCTGATCAAAGAGAGATGATTGATGGGTGAGCAGTAACATGAATGTTAGGATGCTGGCTGTGGCATAACTGAAAGGGAAAAGTGAATAGCAAGAATATATTTCACCCGAGTTTTCAGATACTGCCAATTTTTGGAAATAGTTCTTTTTTATATATTCACAAAGAAAAAGAAGGAATGATCTGAATGTAGTACCAAGATGATACCTACAGCAGGTGTAAGAAAACAGATGTGATGAATTCAGGTAATCTCATCTGTAATTAAAGAAATTCAACCCATTAATGTCTTCAACCCAGACTGTGTATTAGTATCATAGGGAAGGCTTTTTAAACCATTCAATGCCTGGGCCCTACCTCAGACCCCCTGAGTCTAGACCCAAGCATTGTGTTTTGTTATATTTCTTTTTTTCTTTTAAAGTTCTCCCAGGAGACTCTAATATGTAACTATATTTGAGACTTTCTTCATTAAGAGCACCTACAGGGTTCCTTTATACCTCAAGGCCTTCCTAAGGTCTTTAGCTAATCTAGGGACCACCTTCCTGAAATTTATAGTCATGACCATGCCTTGTAATGACGATCTGAAGACTGGTATACAGCATAATAGCTATTAGAAAGCCATGTACGCAGACGAGTTAGCCACATCAGACACAGTGCAATACAGTGAATGTAAAATTCCTGTGGGTCTTCAAAGGAATTAATATTTTGGTTTTTTTTAAAACTGACTTTACTGATAGTATAATCTGGAGATCATTTTAGCAATTTAAATTAAGTCTTTAAAATATGCATATCTGTTGACCCATAAATCGCATTTCTAGGAACTGTGGCTATGTACAAAGAGGTAGGCATGAACTAGGATGTTAATTGCTGCATTGTTTGTTTCACAAATATGGAAATAACTCATCTAAAGAACATTAAATAAACTCAAGTTCAGCTACACAATAGAGCATTATACATTTAAAACAGGATGCTTAGATAAAATATGGTTAGTAGATCAGTCAGTCATTGACATGAAATGTATGACATGAAAAATGTTCAAAATATATGGTAAATGAAAAAGCAAGCCTTGAAGTTGCACATGTAGCATGATCTCATTTTTCACAAATGAGATAACAGTAGCACATTTATTAAAGGTTTCCTCCATTCCAGGTATGGCTCTAAATGATGAAGTTCTAGAACCTAGGTGAGGTTTGGTGGGCTGAGGTCCGGAGTTGTGAGGGACGGCTTGTTATATACCTGCTGTTGGGGGAAGGGGAGGGGAAGGGAGGCGTCAGTGGAGTTTTCATATGCTAAAGAGGGCCTACAAGGTGCCAGGATGTTCCAGGCCTGCCAGAGGCCTTGCCCTTGCTGCTGGATCAATGTTGTCTTTAGACCAGCCATTAACATTAAGATAGTTGGGAGACTTTTTGGTGCGGTGTCACAATCCTGCTATCAATCGTCTTTGTTAGTGAGATTTAGGACATTTGTAAGCCAAGGGAGACTCCTGTCTAGCAGGATTGTGAGCTCTGCAAGTTAACTATTTGCTTATTGTTCATGGCAGTCAGGGCTGCCTGAGGGATGCTACACTTATGGAGGGGAAAGGGTGAAGAGGGGGTGCAAGGCGCCAGCTTTTGCTTTGTCCTCAGCCAGCCTCCTGCTCCCTCATCATAAATATTTTATAAATATTAACTCATTTACCCTTACAAAATTATTATTGTTACCCTGATTTAACGTTGAAAACACAGGGCGCCTGGGTGGCTCAGTGGGTTAAGCTTCTGCCTTCGGCTCAGGTCATGACCTCAGGGTCCTGGGATCGAGTCCTGCTTCCCACTCTCTGCTCAGCAGGGATCCTGCTCCCCCGCCCCCACTGCCTGCCTCTCTGCCTACCTGTGGTCTCTCTTTCTTTCAAATAAATAAATAAAATCTTTAAGAAAAAAAAAAAAAAAAGTTGAAACCACAGTAAATATAGGGAACACACTGGTTGTTGCCAAAGGGGAGGAGGTTGTGGGGGAAAAGGAGTGGGAGGTACTGCCTTCCAGATTTGGAATGAGTAAATCACAAGGATGAAAGATACAGAATAGGATATAATCTCATTCTACAATGGTATTATAGCAATGTTGTATGGTGACAGGTGGTACCTACACCTGTCCAGAGCACAGCGTAAAGTATAGACCTGTCCAATCACTATGCTGTACACCTGAAACTAATGTAACATTGTGTATCAACTATACTTCAATAAAAAAGAAAAAAAAAAAAAGAGATGAAACCGCTGGAGCACAGAGAAGTTACTAGTGTGCCTGAGGTCACACAGCCAATGAGTGGCGGAGCTTGGCTTTTAAATTCACACACGCTGGCCCATAGCCCATGCTCTTAACTGCCGTACCACACCACGGAGGTATGTTTTGCGTGAAAAAAATATCTGAAAGGATAAAAGAGGAGTTTTGTTTTTGAATCCTTTGCTAAAACATATCTCTTGTTTGCTATAATGAACATATGTGACACACAGTTTTTGAAAGTTGGTATATTTTTTAGGAAGGGCAAAACATTTGACAATACCAAATAAAAATTAGGAAGAAAAAAAAAGTGGGGGGGGGGCGGACAGGGATGTGTTAATAGAGGGCAGCTGGGCATCTGCCCAGTAAGGAAGGTTGGAGGGAGAAATAGTCTCCAAAGCCCTGTCTCCGGTCGCAGCCTGAATGGGTACTTCCCTACCTGGTCTGATCCACAACAAAAGGTGTAAATTTGCAAAATGAGGAGGATGGCAACAGCCAGAAGGCGAACCCTTAAATCCTGCAGAGCTATGGTTTTTTCAGGGTAGGAGAGAAATTGTGAGGAGAGCAGAGCAGGGAAAGGTAAATGCGGGAACACTGAAAATAGATGAGAGAAAAGCGAATGGGTAAGGGGGAGTGTTGGCCATTCATAAATGGAAGGAGAGACAACACAGTCTTTACAAAAGACCTCAAGGAAGGGGATCTACAAGGGAGCTTCTCCCTTATACCTTCCCTGTCCTCTGTAAGATCTGATGAGCAGCTAAGCCTGGACAACGGCCAATGTTAAAAGCTGGAACAGTCCTACTGATAAAGAAATGGAGCCCCGAGGGACAAACCAGTGATCTGGAGGTCTGTGATGGGGCTGTGCCGCCCCATTAATGCTCCTTCCAGTGACATCATGACAAAGAAACACTGCTCCCACCCCAGCACAATGCTATCTGTACTGGCCCAGGGGCCCAGCCTTCTGGCTCTCTGTGGTCATTAGGGTTGGCCAACCAGCAATGCCAGACTGAACTTCTCCCACTTCCACCAAAGCTTCAGTGGGTAGAATGGCTTAGGAAAGTAGGACATCCATTCTGAGTTCGGGAGAAATTCTGGAGTATATTTAAAGAAATGCAGCTGGCTGTGTTACTTTTAGGAACATATAGACATCCAAACTATGATAACAAGTTCAAACTACTGCCTAATAAAAATACTTTTGGAATAAGCTACCGATTTATAACTGATATGTAAATCTGTGCTTCTAAAGTACTTGGAGGTGCTAGAAAACAGAAATTAAAACAGATTCTATTCAGTATTTTAAGTGCATCGCTCCATTTTATTCCCACTTTCAGCTTCTATTTTAAGACGGACTCTTCCCTTCTTCATAGACTCCCCATCCTTATTACTGACAAGACAAGGTTAAATAAATAAAGTTTCACGCTACATTTTGCTTCACTTAGCAGATGCCCTCAGTATTTTCACACATTCACACTTAGAATTATAGCCAAGACTACATTCAAGCCAAGAAGTGATTGTCTTTCACAATCATTCTACAACCAGAACTCTCAAATTAATGAGTTTAATAGCAGATTTTTTCCTCCTTTGGACACTAACCTCTTCCTGTCTTTAGATATAACATATGATACCTGGGAAGCATATGGAAATTATGCACAGACATGCACCCGGATTGTAAAAGCCTCACTGTCGAAAGAGCTATCCCTACAGTAAGTACTCCTATAACTTTTTTGCCTCCTTATTACTGCAGTACATAATTCACTCCTCTGCAAGTTCAAATTGCATATTACAGCACATTAATGTTGGTCTTCCTTTATAGCAACCTATCATATGGTTAGCATTCTCATTTATAACCTAAATTACTTTTATTTCTCCAGCCATTTCACCTAACTACTTCGAATCAAATGGGAAAATGATTGCATATCCCAAGTTGCCGAAACGTGCAACAGTAAGAGTTGGCTGGGGTACAACGTGACTCGTGTCTGCCAGTGGGGGCGCGCCCAGCTCTGAGGTGAGCTGCCCTTCTAGAGCGACAAAGTGTGTTGGGGTTTCCTGACTCCATTTCAAAGCAGCGTCAGCAGTGGGTAGAACGGAGGACCAGCCCTACTTTTTATTTTTTATTTTTTATTTTTGTTAAAGATTTTATTTATTTACTTGAGAGAGAGACAGTGAGAGAGAGCATGAACGAGGAGAAGGTCAGAGAGAGAAGCAGACTCCCCATGGAGCTGGGAGCCTGATGCAGGACTCGATCCCGGGACTCCAGGATCATGACCTGAGCCGAAGGCAGTCGTCCAACCAACTGAGCCACCCAGGCGTCCCCAGCCCTACTTTTTAAATCAAGATTATAGTCACATGTATTTTTTAAAGGGAGGAGGAAAAGAAAGAGCCCTTCAACGGCTTCCCATTTACCCTAAGATAAGGATGGAAAAGTTGGCCCTCTAGCATGAGGCTCCTGCCTGCCTCTCTGGTCTCATCATGTATCCCTTCACTTTGCTCCCTGAGCAGAAGCTCCCCTAGCCTCCTTTTGGTTCCTTGAACTTGGCACTCTCCCCTTCAACACATGGCCTTTTCCTATTCTGTCTTACTTCCTGAAACACTCCTTTCCCCATAATGCATTTCAAAAAATCTGATCCAATCATTAGTTCCTCAGAGAACCTCTTCCCTCATTTCCTGCTTTGCTCTAGAATATAATTGCAGGCAGGATAATTTATGGAATCTTTTTGGTTACATATACGTATGTGAATTTTCCTTCTCACATTTCAAGCCTCTAGCTTGGCCTTTTTAGTCTTCTTGCATTATCAAGTTTTGCAGAGCAAAGAGCAAAAGCCTCCCGTCTTTGCCAGCAGCTTAAGCCCAGGCGTCTAGAGAGGAGACACAGAAATAGAGCATGAGAGAGTGACATATCCTATAAGCAGTGAAGACCTTCTCTTTGCTCCCAGACAGTGTCCTCTAGAGACAGCAAGACCACCAAAGAATGGCCACATAGCATTTCTAGAGAACATCCTATGGGTCCGATAGCAGCATGCCTTTGTCCTCCAAAGAGACTTCTGAACTGCTCCCAAAAAGATACCAAACAATGATTGTGAAAGCTATGAGAGCTTGGAACCTGGAGGCCCTCTCTCCACTATCCAGGTACCACCAGGAGTCCCTAGGCTGGAGTGACCAGAGAGAAGGAAGCAGCCACAAGGTAACCGGAAATGGAACTTCCCAACGACCCAAATTTTAAAAGGAAAGAATGTCATACTTGTTGCCCATCTGAGTTTAAGGACAGCTGCTCATACCTGTTATACACTATCTTCCTACTCAAACACTCCACTCATCTGTAATTTTCAACTTTCCCCATTGATCTCGTTCTCCTCTTCTTACTAAGATCCATGAGGACTGCGACTGTGTCTGTGTCGCTCCACTACCTACTACTCCCAGGGACCAGCACAGCACCTAATACACAGTGGATGTCAATACGTTCCTTTCTTAGATTTAACTGCAGAGAGTAAAATGCGCAAATCCTAAGCATACATTTCAACGATGTGGGGCAAGTGCATGCACCAATTTAAGTAATACCTCAATCTAGGTAGAGAGCATTACCACCATCCTTATGTTCCTTTCTAGTTTCACCCCTCTTCCCACTAGAGACAACCACTATTTTGATTTCTAACCTCATAGATGAGTTCTGTCTGTCCTTTAGCTTTATATAAATGGAAACACACAGTATGAACTCTTTTGTATCTTGATTGATGAACTCATCATGTTTTTGAGATTTACCCATATGTTGTATAAATGAGTAATCTGTTCCATTTTTGCTGCACACTATGCCACTGCATGAATTTACCACAATTTATTTATCCATTTCCTTGTTAATGGGCAACAAGAAAATTTAAACATGTTTTGGATTTTTTACTGTTATGAATAAAGCTGCAATGAACATTTTTACACAAGTCATTTTGTAGAAATGTGCTTCCATTTTTCTTGGGTAACTAGGTGGAAGTTGAATTGCTGGGTCATAGGGTAGGTGCATGTTAATGTTATGAGACACTGCAATTTTCAAAGTAGTTTTACAATTTTACACCTCCAGTAACACCACATGAGCAGTCCAGTTGCTCCGCACCCTTTACAGCATTAGATAACTGTTAATCCTTCTAAATGTTATAGATTTTAGTGAATCAATCATAGTTTGTTATTATTTATGGTTTTAATTTGCATTTCCCGGCAGCCTTATAATGTTGAGCCTCTTTTCTTGTACTTAGTGGTCTTTCCTCTTTTGTGAATTGTCCTAAGTCCTTTGACCATTTTGTAGTGGGTTGCTTCTCTTTTTGTTATTTATTTGTAAGAGTTCTTTACATATTCTGGATATAAGTAATAGGGAATGTCATCAAAGACATGACCACAAATTGACCTGTCATCTCAAGCACTCAGAGGCTCCTTACCCCCTACCCTGTCCACATCCTTACCCCCTACCCTGTCCATGGAATGTGGGTTCCATTTGTCTTTCCTGTTCCCAGAGGATGCTCCAAGGACAAGCCTTTGAGATAATGATGTTGTTTTGAAAACATCTGCCTGGTACACATGACTAGATCCAGGCAAGGCCTCTTTATGAAATCTGAAGACTTGGCAGGCCAGTACAAGGATCTATTCATCTTGGTGCCACCCAAGACAAGCCTCATATGTAAGTTCCCTTTACTTATTAAAACTGCCTTTAAAAAGGCAGTTATTAAAACTTTCCTTTTACTTATTAAAACTGGAGTGGCCTCTTTCTTCTATCTCTCTGCCTTCTTGAGTACAAAAGGGACCAGTTTCAGATTACATTCAAGAAGCTCCCAAGAGGGTGTGAACTAATAAAAATTTCTTATGGTTTCTTATGGTTGTGTGTGGAATACTTTATGGAAAATATTGTGAAATTTTTCCCCATTCTTTGGTTTGTCTTTTCATTTCTGTAACTATGACTATTAAGGAACAGAAAACACTTTTAATGCAGTGAAGTTAGTATCTTTTTCTTTTATGATCTTTGCATTTTGCTTTGGATCTAAAATATCTTTGCCTATGCCCAAGTCACAAAGCTATTTGCCTATTTTTCCATCTAAGAGATTCATAGTTTCAACTTTCACATTTTGAGCTGCAATCTACTTCCAGTTAATTTTGTATATGGTGTGAGGTATGACTTGCAGTTCATTTTATTTTTTTCATAGAGATATGCAGTTACCTAGCATCATTTGTTGAGAAGAGTTTCCTCTTTCCATCGAATTGCATTGGTGTTTTCTTGAAAAATCAATGGGCTATACATGTATGGATCTATTTCTAGACTTTCTTCCAACTCCATGAGCATAGTAAAACCATACTCAGTTAGGTCTTTGCTTTTTTCTCAAAAGTATTTTATGGATTTCAGTACAGGGGTCTTATAACTTTAGTTAAATTTATTTCTAGACAATTGCTGGTTTATACTATTATGAGTGGTATTTTTAAAATTCTATTTTTGGATGGTTGCTAATATACAGATGTAAAATTGGTTGCTGTACATTGGCTTTTTATCCTAAGATCTCACTGAAGTCACATATCAGATCTATTAATATTTTAGGATTCCTTTATATATGCAGTCATGTCATTTTGACTAGTTTTACTTCATCATTATCAATGTTTCATTGCTTTGAACTCCACTGAAATGTTGAGGAGAAATGGGTTAGAGTAGAAATATTTGCCTGTTCTCAATTTTAGAACGAATGTTTTCAATATTTCACCACTAAAAGTGATGTTAACAAATGATGTTAATGTTTTCAATATTTTACCATTAAGAATGGTGACATCTTTTTCAGAGATGCCCTTTATTAAATTGAAGATATTCTTTTCTATTCCTAATTTTCTCAGCAGTTCCTCTTCCTCTTTTGTCATCATAAATGCGTGCTGGATTTTGCATGAATGCCTTTTCTGTACCTCTTGAGACTATCATATGATTTTTCTCTTTTATTCTGTCATATGGTGAATTATATTGGTTTTTGAATGTTAATTCAACCTTACATTCCTGGAATTAAACCCACTTGGTCATGATGTATTATATTTTTTATATATTGCTATACTAATTGATAATAATACATTAAGGATTTTTTTGGTCTATTTAATCAGTGATTATGACCTGCAGTTTTCTTCTCTTGCAAAACACTTCTCAGGTTTTGTTTTATTGGCTTTATAAAATGAATTAGAAAGTTCCTCCTCATCTCTCTCTTTTTTTAATGAGTTTGTGTCAGATTCAAGTTATTTCTTCCTTAAACATTTAATAGAATTCACCACTGAAGTTTTTGGAGACAGAAGTTTCTTTATGGAAAGGATTTTAATTATGAGTTTAATTTTTAATGAATATTTAGAGCTATTCAGGTCATCTATCTCTTTTAATCAGTTTTGATAAGCTGTATTTTTATGAAAGCTGTAAAATTTGGTGGCATAAAGGACCTACAGTAATAACCTCTTTTATCCTTAATGTTTGTTCTGTGTTTTCTCTCCTCTTGATCCGTGTTAGTATTTTACCAGTGTTACTAGGATTTGTTAAATGATAATTAACTTTTGGACTTGATATTTATCTACTGTTTTCCATTCCTTTTATTTCTTAGAGAGAGAGAGTGCACGCACATGTGGACAGGGGGGTGGGGAGTAGCAGAGGAAGAGAATCTTAAGAAGGCTCCATGAACAGTACAGAGCCTGAGGCAGGGCTTGATCTCATGACCCTGAGATCATGACCTAAGCCAAAATCAACAACTGGACACTTAACTAAATGAGCCACCCAGGTGCCCCTACTGTTTTCCATTCTTAAATTTATTATTTCCTTCTTTTTACTTACTTTGATTGTATTTTTCCCAATTTCTTCAGGTAATTTATTTTGGCTCTTTTTTCTTTACTAATAATAAGCATTTCAAGACGGGATTTTCTCTTTTAACATCACTTTAGTTAAATCCTACAAAATTTGATGCTTGTGTTTTAACTATCATTTATCTCTAAATATTTTCTAATTCCCCTTATTCTTTGAACCATGCATTGTTTAATTTCCAAATACTGGGGGAATTTATAGATACATTTTTGTTATTTATTTCTAATTTAATTTTCCCTTCGTCAGAGAACATATTTTGAATGATTTCAATCTTTAAAATTCTGGGGGTTGAGTTTTCAGTCCAGAAACTGGTATCAAATTTTGTTCATCTTTAATGTGTCCTTGGTAAAAAATACATATTCTGCATCTAGTTGATTAAAAGGCTTGTATAATGTCTATTAAGTTATGTTGGTTGACGGTGTTGTTCAGATCATCTACACCCTTTCGGATTTTCTGTCTCCTTTTCTATCAGTTTTGGAGAAAGGAATGTCAAGGTCTCCCACTCTGTGGACTGATCTATTTCTCCCTTTAGTTTTGTCCATTTTTGTTGTTTGTAGGTTGATTCACTATTAGATGCACATATATTTAGGATTATGTCTTTTTGATGAGTTAGCTCTATGATTACAGAATGTCGCTCTCTTCTGTCTGATTTGAGGTCTTCTGTCTGTTTAGCAGAGGAATACAAATTTTCTAGAAGTGTCAGCATGGTACATCTTCCTCCTCTTTTGACTTCCCATTTACCTGCATGTTCATATTCAAGGTCCATCAACAGCAGACAGCACTCAGTTTTTTAGCCATCCTGATCATCTTAGCTTCATAACCAGAGTATTTATGTCCATTTGAATATAATATACTTATTGGTAAAGACTAGACTGAAATCTATCATTTTGTTATTTTTTTTCTATTTTTCTTCTTCTGTTCTCTGATCCTTGATCCTCTTTTCCTGCCTTCTCTTCTACTCATAGAGTACTTTTTAGGATTCTATTTCTTCCTCTCAATGGATTTGTAATCTGGTGTGTGTGCTTTCTATGGCCACTCAAGGGAATCACAATACATATTGATTAAATGGGTAAATGAGTGGTGCAACATACACCCATTTCCAATCCACCTTATTAATCCTTTATTAAGCTGTAGCATGCCAGTGGAGAGGAAATTCTTTAAATTCAGGCTCACATACCCTACAACCCAGCAATCACACTACTGGGTATTAACCCTAAAGATACAAATGTAATGTTTCAAAGGGGCACGTGCACCCAAATATTTATAGCAGCCTGTCCACAATAGCCAAACTATGAAAAGAACCTAGATGTCCATCAACAGACAAATGGATAAAGAAGAAGTGGATATATATATGTATATATATATATACATATATATACACACACACACACACATGCACACACAATGGAATACTATGCAGCCATCAAAAGAAATGAACTCTTGCCATTTGCAGCAATGTGGATGGAACTAGAGGGTATTATGCTGAGTGAACTAAGTCAATCAGAGAAAGATAATTATCATACGATCTCCCTGATATGAGGAAATTGAGAGGCAGGGAGGTGGTTGTGGGGATAGGGAAGGAAAAAAATGAAACAAGGTGGGATCAGAAGGGAGACAAACCATAAGAGACTCTTAATCTCACAAAACAAACTGAGGGTTGCTGGGGGGTAGTGGGGGTTGGGATAGGGTGGCTGGATCATGGACTTGGGGAGAGTATGTGTTATTGTGAGTGCTGTGAAATGTTTAAGCCTGATGATTCACAAACCTGTACCCCTGGGGCTAATAATACATTATATGTTAATAAAAAAAAAATCAGACTCATATTGTGATGTTAAGGAATTCTTGTCTCAACTTTAATACAATTGCTTCTTGGCCTAGTTGCATTTTTATTCCTTCCTTAATTCAATTATCACTCCATCTAACAAATAGACATTTCCTTCTTTGGCAATTTGTCAAAATTTCCTTTGAAGATTTAAGAAACTACAGAGGCCTAGACCACTATGAGTCAAAAATCTTCAGAGAGCTTCGAATACCCAGATAAAGTAGAGAACCACTGCATTACTGAATGGCCACTGAACTCCAGCCACTGACTTTAAGTGCTAATCCCATACTGTCCCCCACCCCCATGCCACTGAGCAGCCCTGACAGCAATGTACACAAGTGCCTTCTCTCTCCTCCTGATTATGTACAAGGCCAGGAAGGGGAGAAAAAAAAAAAAAAAAAAAAAAAACACCCAGAACTAAAGAGGCTCATTAGGTTTCTAATAGGTTTTTCTTTTTCCTTGTTCTCTTCTTTTTGGAGATTGGCCCCCTTGAGGCACATCGTAACTCAAAATAACTCCCATGGGGGTAAGTGTGAAGAGTAATGTTGGGAGCAAAGGCAGAACCTAATGGCAGCAGAAGAAGATTAAAAGAAACAAAAACAAAAAGAGAAGGGAAGGGGGAAACAAGAAAGAAAAGAAGAAAGCCTTCTCAATAATGTACTAGAAAAGATTTCTTTAAAACAGAAGCCTTACCTCCTCACATTTCTTCTCCGCCGTGCTCTGTGGATACAGTAGACTATGGCTTGTGTGTCCTTGGGATGCCTGAATTATATCGAAGCCATTGGCCCCTACTCAGTGCATGCTGTATTTGGTCCGCCACGACCAGCTGGCAAAAGCCAGGGGATGCTCGGTGCCTCTAGTGGAGTCTTGGGCCCCACAAGGCCGTGAAACAGATCTGCAACCATCATCCTACCCTTCAGGCCAGTGAACTCCTTCCTCTTTCCCATAGGGCAGAGCATACTTCCGAGTCCACCGCTCACCCCGAAAGCTTGGTTTGACTGTATTTCTCAGAAGCCCGGCAGGGAGAATGGAAGGAAGCCTGTTGTTCTGGAACAGAAACCCAAAATATCTTTCCACCTCCTTTGTTGCCTTGGAAGCTATACAGTCCAAGAGAAGGAAGGAAAAACAGAGAATCAAGTGAAGAGTGGTTCAGGAAATAACTGCTATGTGAAACTACTAGAGAAATATATCAGAGCCTCTAATGATAGCGTAGACCCTTGCTCCCTTCCAAATTACTAGTGTTAATGCATGCAGTGTAGTGAGTGTTCATAATGTGTAATTGTACCCTGCTTTTGTTTTTATTCCATCCTTCGGGTGGACAGGAATCATGCTATTATGTTTTGCATGGCTGCCTATGAGATCAGGTAATGCTGTAGTTCATGAAAACAGGCACCAGGTAAATAGCACCTGTTTAGAAGCACCCAGCAGCCAGAATTTAAAATGCCTACCAACACCTCCCTCACTCTGTGGGCCTGGATACCAGCCACAGGGGAACTAGGGCTTCACACATAGGTGAGAGGGCTGACTGCACGGAACCAGATGTGCTTTGTAAGCTATTCACACTAGCTTAGAGAAAGTCATGCTGCAAACTTCTCCCAAACCAGAGGCTTCAAATTGGAGGCCTGTGGGCTGGATGTAACCTAATCAGGGTTTCTGCAGCCCTACATGCACCTGTGTATGAATATGAATTAGAAAAAGGCCTTCCTACATGTGATTAGAACTATTTTAGGACCCTCAGCTAAAGCACAACTTACCCAGTTGTATGCACATGATGGCCCTGGATGCTATGCTTGTCCTGTTTTTAAAATATCAGAATATTAAAAACAAAACAAAACAGGATTTACAATTTCCCTTGTAAATTGGAATGATGGCATGTGATTGATTCACATTCCCACCTGACAGCCATCAGCAGAGATGAACAGCAGCTGCCCACTTGAGATGGGCCACACACTCTCCAGTTTCCTACTGTCCACTCCATTCCCTACTGCCCTTTACCAGGCTCACTCACCAATTTAACTGGCCAGGCACTAAGGGCATTAGAGTGTACAACTGCTCTTGAGATCTTCAAAACCTTGTTAAATACAGTCAGGGTTAGGTTGCCTTCTTGCCTCCCTGAAACAGAGAAAAGAGATCCCAATGGGCCAGCACCGCACTTATGTAGAGGGTAAAAAGGTGGGATCGGGAGTAAGATAGACCTGAGTCTGTAAACCTCTTCTGCCACTTCTTGTCTATATGACGTCCACCTAAAATTTGATTCCCACTCTCTTCTGCTTTTCCTTGGAGATTCAATTGAGGACACCTGCTCCAAGATGTGGTCTCAAACAGCTTCCACCTTCAGGGATCAACCTGAACCTTAATACCAAACACTCTCATCCTGAACACTGAGCTCACATTCCCACACTGCAGCTGTCAGTGGGGATGAACAGCAGCTGCCCACATGAGACAGGCCATGTGATCTAAATAGGCTTCAGGGAGACCATCTGGAGCTAGAGTTGAACAAAATATGTAAATAAATGGTAGATAATGGGATCCAGATTTCTCACTGTCAGAGAAAGAAATGCGCAAATAAGCAAACTAGAATTAAAAATTAGAAAACTGGAAATAAATCTGTGGTGCTGAATTAGAGTCAGAGACAAGTATAAGATCATCTACATTTAATTTATATATAAGTAGCTAGAGAAATAATTATAGATACAAGTGTCTACATTGGTTAGTGTACATGCATATATTTCCCAGTTCTGTCCACTGAGAGCCTAGAAGCAGGGACACACCAGTGAACACTGAGCACACCCAGTGTCCATATCTTGGTTTCTAAATACCACTCTCCATTAGAAAGAATCTGGGCTCGTCAGAGAAATATTTGATTCAGGGATAGAGCACAGAAAATACAAGATGAGCTTGATCATCTTATCATGCCAGACAGTAAGAAAGCACTAAAAAAATAAAATTAAAATAAAGGATGAGGGCATGTCAAAAGGACATAAGAGCCAACCTGACAGATCTCTCAATGGCCGAACTTGGAACAATTTGAACAAAAAAACACATAATGTAATATTAGATTATAAAGAAAGTATAAAATAAGAATGCGTGAATTCATACAGATATAAATAAATGCTTGAATAAACAAGTAAATGGTGAACAGGAAGAAATATTCCTCACCCAGAAGGTAAAGCTTTAATTCCCCTCCCTTTGGATGTGAACTGAATTTAGTGACTTGCCGGCAAAGAATAGAGCATGGAGAGGGAAAGACAGTTACTATGTAGTGGAGAAAGATGGCAGACACTGCCTTGAAAACGTTGCCAACACTATTATCACCAGTTATAAGTCATGTTGATACCCTATGATACAATATATGATATATATATAAGAGACTTGGGTTTGAATCCCAGCTCCATCATTTAGTACTTTGGGGACTGAATATAGGCCTCACTTTCCTTCTCTGTAAAATGGGGGCAATAATAAAGCTCTTCCCATGGGATTACTGTGAGTAAAAGTGATAATCTTAAAACAGGATAATCTTAAAATCTTAAAACAGGACCTGGTACTATGTAAGGGCTCAGTACATACTGGATATTATTATACTTCTTTACCCCTCTCAGCTCCCTGTATAAAGAACATGCTGTATACATTTCTCAGTCATGATGGCTACTACTAGACTCTTAAGCAAATCATTTTAGAGGCTAAGAATTACATCTGACCACTCCCAATGCAGGATTTCTGGGGCATCTGATCCCTTATTGGAGTACTGATTCTCACATCTAAACATGAGAGTCAGCCTTTGGGACACAAAGAAAAGCATGATTATAGGGTGGTTCGAAGCACTAGCTCTGGAGACCAGATCCTAACGCAACCTACAAGAGCTGGATGATTATTTTTTTCACTACCTTGAGCTTCCTGTTCTGCAAAATGGGTATAATACCAACATGTATCTCAATGATAAGTGAATTGAGATAGTGAATTGGCAAAGTGCATTCAAATCGAATGAATTCAAAGTGGCATTGTGCCAATTCACTTTGGCAAGTGAATTGGCAAAATGCCTGGCACATAGTAAGTGTTCAATAAATATTTGTTGTTATTATACAGGATAATAAAAAGATTCTAGCTGTTGGTATAAGCATATTCCCTATGATGAGAAAACATTTAAAAAAAAAATCTCTCATCCTAGATATGAGGTTTTATGGGGCCCTAGAGGTAGCAAAAGAGACAAAGGTTCCTTCTTCCTTAACCCTCTGTCTGGGAAGGGGGTGGGGAGTTGAGGCGCCAGGTCCCAACCTTGTCATCTGGACCCACCGTCTCTCAGGAACAGCTGCTCCTCTCTCCCCTGCCACTCACAGGCCGGAAAGGTTTGGGGAAGTGGATCTGAACAGATGACCCCAGGGCCTCACAGGTCAAACACAGGCTGGGAAGGGGAGGGCCCCAAGGAGTAGCAGCTGGTGTTTGCCCTCCTGAGTCCCCTGGGGATTATTTGTTTAAGTTTCAATGAAATGATTTTAATTTAGTGGTTCTATGTTATATGTTTAGTTTTTTTCAAGAAAAGATTTTCAATCCAGCCCCAGACCTCCCTAGAGGTTGTTGATAGTAATTTAAGTACTCAATTATTTGGTCTGATATGAGGACAATTGTTAGAGGTCACAAGCCTGACCGGGGGATCCCTATGTCAACCACCGAGACACAATCTTCTGCTCCATTTTATTTTATTCATATAAACAAACAACATACACGACTCAAAATTCTAAATCCACTAAATAATTATTGCCTCTTCATCAACTATTCATAACTTAAAGACAACGAGTTTACCAGTTTCCAGGTTTGTTTTTTGGATCCTTCCGAAGACTTTATTCTTTGGCCCAAGCAGGCAAATATATGAATATACACAATTTTTGTTTGGTTTTACTTTCTGTATTTGTACTTCATAGTAAATATTTCTCAGATCCCCATGATAGCTGCTATATTTTTGCTTCCAGATGCTTAGATAGCAAATTTAGTAACATTTTAAATGAACTAGTGCTTTATCAATAACACCTGCATTCATTTGAAAAAATTGTTTTTATAGATTTAAAACACTCATACGACACTGTATCACACAGCAACTAAAAGGAATGAAGTAGATCTATCTGTATTAGCATTAAAAGATCACTAAGAAGAGGTATTCGGCAATAACTGTTTATACTTTGATACCATTCATATATGAACTGTCCCCCAAATACTCCATATTCACTGAGTGCCTACATAAAAGTATGTAACAGTCTTTGGAAAGTCACATGCCAAGCCAAGAACAAGGAGAAAGGGAACAAAATGGATGAGAGTCAGGGGTGGGTGGTCACAAGGGTCATTAGCAGAAAGCACACTATACTGGGATGGACTCTCAGGTGGGAATTCCTGCTTCTGACGGGCCAGCGCCCACACCCAACTATTGTTAAGTATTGGGAATATCATCCCTAGTCATTAGCCTTATCTTTACTGTTCAAATATTTTTAGCAAAAGAATTCAGGTATTTCTCTTGAAATTAAAAATGTATATATACAAAACGATTCTATGTACAAAGTTCATGTATTTTGACCACAAAAAGCGCTTGGTGAATACTGGCCGTGTTGTCCACAGGCTAGAATCCACTGATCCATAACACATATTTTCCAACAGCTAGAGGATATTTTCTCAACACATTCAGGTGGACTCAAAATGCACCGGGGAACCCCCTCACACCAGCCTGGGAATGGCCTCGCGGACACAGAGGTGGACTAACTCCCTGTTGTTCGAATCCCAGATCCAATCTTCCCCGTCAGCCTGAGCCACTTGGATACTGAGAAATAGGGCAGGGGAATCCCTCAAGGGTCATTCCCACCTAAAGGGCCACAAAGGCAAGGACTGCTCAGCAGAACTCAACTCTGACAACTTGCTGGGGTCAGCACACTTTCTCACAGAGGGCCAGACAGTGAGTATTTTTGGCTTTGCAGGCCACATGGTCTCCATGGAAATCCGCCATTGTGGTGCAATACAGTGAACTGGCATGGCCATGTTCCAATAAAACATCCTTTACAATAGGAGGCCACAGTTCACAAACTCGGGAGGATGACAACTAGTGTGGCCAATGCTTCATTGCTCCCTAGCTCATCGCTAGCCTTAGGTATCAGTTTCTGAGTCCTACATGCAACCTCACAGATGAGGAGATCTGTACAGAGTAAAAGCCCCAAAGCAACTCCACCTCAACACTGCCCAGTGACCCAAAGATAAAGGACTCTCTCACAGTGTGTGATGTTCAACTTCCCATGCTCAAGGAAATTCAGATACTCAATGGGAACAAGTTCACTCTGGACCTGTAACTGAGGAAATGCCCAGGAGCCAGATGGGAAAGGGAAGTTTCAGTTTGGGTTCTCAAATCGGTATTTCCGTCTCTCTGCACTGAATGCTTGTCTCCTTAATTTTAGTAGAAGTATAGAGAAGTGAAACGTAGAAGTCAGTCACAAATCCTACCTGGGTTAGACAGACTTTCGCTGATAAGACCCTATCTATTGTAAAGCTCCTACATCACACAAGAAATCTATCTTTATCTTAAGTAATAAGCATTATGCCAGTCAATCTTTCTGTGGCAGGTTGACACATCATTAAACCAAGGCATGAGGATTAGGAAAAAAAAAAAAAAAAAGGCCCCATCAAACCATCACAACTCCCATTTCTTTTATATGTAACAATACAATAACAGCAACTCTTAAAATTACAGGATGTCCTACATTCAGCCTGACCAGCTCAAGTTTTTCCAGGCTTTCTCCAAAGATGTCACACAAATCAGAGTGCCAATCTCAAAGATGGTACTGAGTAGCTCACAGAACACGGAAAAAAAATAACAGAATAACAGAAATAATCACATTCAAGTCCTCCTATAGATTGTTGGAAGTTTTTTTTTGTACCCAATTAGAGATGAGGGGAAGTGGGGGAAGATCTAAAAATTGTGATTAGTGCATTATTTTTTTCCCTACTGCTCCCAATTAAAGAAGGGTTTCTTCTTTCACTAGAGATGCACAGTTATTAAATCATTATGTCTTTCTTTAAAAGACCAATTTATAACAGAGGGCTCCATACTGCTGCCACTTCTGCAAGGTTGCTTATAATTGCTCCATGCAATGCTTTGACTAATTAAATCACACAAGAGATTGTTTCTTAGTAACACACCTGGTCCACGCTTTGTTGTTGGCTTTCATTAAAGCACTGTGTCTCATGCTGCCTTGTAACATGAAAGGATATTAATCAGGTAAATGGCCATTAAAAGTCATATCAATGTTTGCTGTGCAGTGATTATTTTCTTAAATCTTGAACAAAGGAGGTTTCTTTGAAATCTCACGGCCGGCCTCCAACCACAGGAGAGAATAGCCACATTGAAATGCTTTGTTTCTCAACCTTCCCAAGAAGGAAAAAAAGGAGCAAAATGCAAGGTGCGGCAAGAAATAAGATTATATTCTCTTTGTTCCACTGCGCTATTTGGGGCAAGGAGGGACAAGTTGAGCAAACCGAAATCAGTGTACAGCAAGTGAGGACAACAGACAAGAAGTGCTCTCTACAGGCCCCCCATTCCCTAGGAGAGGAAAGCTCCACTTTCCAGGCAATGCTGCTAATTAGTTTGCATTTCAGAGTGAGAGTTAGAAATAAAAAATGCCCAGGGAATCACCTGTTACTTGCATAATAAAATGAAAAAGAAAAAAAAAAACGTTGCTAAATGTTTCCTTCTGTCAACAAAACACCATTTACGGTCTCACTGATCAGGTTCTGTATCTGGACCTGGAACAAGGTCACGCTCGTTTGATTCCCCAGTTCCTTTGCCCCTCAACCCTGGAGTAGCTCTCCAAATAAATATATATTTACAGAACCATGTCCACTTTCAATAGAGCAAACATTCCATTCAAGAGAGGAAGGAGGGTGGCTGCATACATATACACTGGGGGGAAAAAATGACTACTTTGCCAAAAGCACCTATCTTGGATCCCGCAACGTTTTCTTCTTTTCTGCCATAAATCACCATTGCTCTGAACTGAGCAAGGACCCTTATTGAGGCCAGGATTAAGCACTCTGCTGAATGTGGGGTTGGAATCCCAAGTCTGCAATTTGGTGGCTGTGTGACTGTGAGCCAACTACTTAAACTCTCTGTGCCTTGGTTTTCCCACGCAGAAAATGAACACAATATCACCAATACCCTATGGTTGTTATGAGAAAAAAATTAATATTGCGTATTAGTATACCTAGAGTCTGAGATATATAGTCTACCATATATGAGTCTCATATATATGATATCTGATACACTGTAAGTCTTCAATAAATATTTAGCTATAAGTGTTTGACAGCTGCCAAAGCCTTCCCTAGTACACACTTTTATTCAAAGCTGACGGCTAACTGGAAGACTAAAGACTACATACTCTCAGCTTACCCCTTGTGACACCTTACCGTGAGAGAGGGGTGTGAGCTTGAATTGGTTTTCATTGAATCTACAGCACAGGAAATCAGAGGACCAGCAACACTCCCAGCAGGGTCCCCAGCGAGAGGCTTCTGTCCAAGGCACGTGCACCTAGGCTCTCCTCAAGGCCTCTGTCCATGATGTTCCTGGCGCAAGAGCCCCCAGAGGAGCGACGGGGCTGAAACCGAGTCGGGGCACCACTGTCCATGCGTGTCGCCGTGTGAGCCCTGAGCCGGTGTCCTTTTTTAATCTCACGGTGGGGGTGGGGGCAGGCTGTGCCCCATAGGGTCCTCCGGGGGAGGAGGCCTCTGGACGTCTCCCCAGTTCCACCAGCCAGAGGGCAGCAGGCTAGCCAGCCAGGACCTGAGCTGAAAGGGGGCAGAAAGGCCAACACAGGCGATCTCAGCCAGAAAGGAAGACGAAGGCTGTCCTGGCTGGGACGTCCACGGGTGGAGCCAACTATGAACATGGATTGAATATGCTTCCAACTTGCCTTCCCTCCCCTCTGCGGACCCGCACTTCTCGCGGCTGGCTCCGTTTCAGGCTGCGTTCTGCATGGGGACAGGTTGGCGGGAAGCACCCCCGACGCAGACTAGAGCCCGCGAGGCCTCCGCCCGGGCTGTCGAAGAACTTGTCCCTCATTGGCCCAGACCCGGTCACGTGCCCACCCCTTCCGCAATCACGCCGACCGTGGGAATTTGAATTCTGATTGGCCAGGTTAGGGTCCCAGGGTGCCTCTGGGCGGAGCCACAACCACGCGACCTTCCTAGCTGCGGACTGGGGACGGAAGGGGGTTGCAGGAAGCAGGGGCTCTTCCTGGAAGGAGCGTGTGAAAGTCCTGGCCTGGCAAAATGGCAGATGTTCGCCTGAGTGGAGAGAGGAGGCGGCCGCGGAGGACTGGGATGAGAGTAAGAGGAGAGCAAGAGGGAAGGTGACCTAAGATGTGTGTTTACTGTGTTTACTGTTGTACTATCCTGGCAGAAGGGGGTTGCTGACCACAAAGCTGATGGGACACCCCTGAAAGACCCTGCAAAGGCTGCGGGAACTGCCCGACATCCCCGCGGCTGTGGTTCTCATATAGACTGCATGTCAGACATCACCCGAGGAGGTGTAAAAACATCAGAGTGCCTGGACCCCTCCCCCAGAGATCCTGCTCTAATTGATGCGAGTTTGGGGGGGGGGGGATGTTTTTCCCCAAGTTCCCCCAGTGATTCTGTTGGACAGTCACGTTTGAGAACCGCAGTCCTGAGGTACCTGCCTTCTATTTTTTGGTAAACGTACCCACTCCCAAGAACTCTCATTCTAGCTAACCAAACCAGCTTCCCCCCACTCACGCCAGATTCTTGGGGTTATTAAGCTAAGGTGCTTGGGAGGAGACTGGGGGCTGGTTAGGGTTTCTGTTGGATGATGAGAGAATAAGTATATTAAACGTGGCCGCTTTACCTCCTCAGGGTTTTCCTTTTGAACTGTTCCCTCTAATATCTTTTTATCCTAGTCTCAACAGCCATAGATGTCATCATATTAGCTTATAATACAAATTGACAAAAGATGGAACTTCTGGAAAATGTGCTCATAGGAGGAAATTTTTCTCCTGTCCTTACTCTCCCTACCCACCATTTCATTTCTGTTCCTTTTACCTAGGGAAAGACGAAAACTCTTATCAGTTGTAAGAACACCCTGTTAAATGTTTGTATGAATTCTACTTTTACCAGTTAGGAGAAAAGAGTTGCTATTTAATAAGCAAAATTTCTGATGAGGAACTGAAAATATTCAGCAACATATTAACTATAATCTATCTCTGCTTGCTGGATTAAATGCCAAGAAAAGATACATCCACTGCTGTTTGTAATCTACTTTGGTTCACTATGCTGCTTGAGCCTACTAGCTCTCCAATTATTTTTTTTTCTCATCTGTGATTTTTCTTGAACCATTTAACAAGCTCAAGAAAGGCTTAAATTCATGAACAGAAAGTCCATAATAAATTTGTAAGCAGTTATGATAAGTGTCTGGGCATATTTGCCCACAATTGCCATCCTCTGATGCAGAAAGAACTATGAGGAAGCCCTCCCTGACCTACCCAATACAAAAATTTTATGTGTTAAAATTTAGAGAACTTCCTCAGACGCCACTCTCTTCCCTGGCTTTCACATACTGAAATTTATTCTGTCATTGTGAAAGTTTTAGTGCATCTTTTGTTTTGTTCTTTATATCCTCTCTTATATTTGTAAACCACATCCCTTGTATAGAACACTTCTATATTTGTTATCCTATTTTGATCCTCAGTGAAGTATGTTAAGGACATAAATGCTGATAATGATTCCATTTCTTAAGGTTA
Source organism: Mustela lutreola (assembly GCF_030435805.1). Lineage (NCBI taxonomy): Eukaryota > Metazoa > Chordata > Mammalia > Carnivora > Mustelidae > Mustela > Mustela lutreola. The sequence continues at coordinate 30,764,054 of NC_081305.1, read as the reverse complement.
TTTCTGAATTAATCAATGAATGTATAATTCCATAGTACATTTTTAAAATATTTTCATTTTTTTAAGATTATCTATTTACTTATTTGAGAGAGAGAGAGGGAGGGAGAGCAGGGAGGGGGTGAGGGGAGCAGGAAGAGGGAAAGAATCTCAAGCAAACTCTGGGCTGAGCACAAGCCTGACAAAGGGCTCAATTTCATGACCCTGAGGTCATGACCCGACCTGAAACCAAAAGCTGGATACTTAACTGACTAAGCCACCCAGGCACCCCTTGAATTTTTTTTTTTTAATTCAATTAGCTAACATATAGTTTATCATTAGTTTCAGATATAGTGTTCAGTATTTTGTCAGTTGCATATAACACTCAATGCTTATATCACATGCCCTCCTTAATGCCCATCACCCAGTTACAGCCCCCCACCTACAACCCCTCCAGCAACCCTCAGTTTGTTTCCTGAAGTTAAGAGTCCCTCATGATTTGTCTCCCTCTCAGGTTTCTTCCCATAGAGTTTTCCCTCCGTTCCCTTATGATCTTCTACACTGTTTCTTATATTCCACATATGAGTGAAACCATATGATAATTGTCTTTCTCTGATTGACTTATTTCATTTAGCATAATACCCTCCAGTTCCATCCATGTGGATGTGAATAGTAAGTATTCATCCTTTCTGATGGCTGAGTAATATTCCTGTGTAGATATGAACCACATCTTCTTTATCGTTTTATCTGTTGAAGGACATCTCAGCTCCTTCCACAGTTTGGCTATTGTGGATATTGCTGCAATAAACATTGGGGTGCAGGTGCCCCTTCTTTTCACTACATCTGTATCTTCGGGGTAAATACCTAGTAGTGCAACTGCTGGGTTATACGGTGGCTCTATTTTTAATATCTTGAGGAACCTTCACACTTTTCCAGATTGGCTGTACCACCTTGCATTCCCACCAGAGGTTTCCTCTTTCTCCACATCCTTGCCAACATTTGTTGTTTCCTGTCTTGTTAATTTTAGCCATTCTGACTGGTGTGAGGTGGTATCTCATTGTGGTTTTGATTTATATTTCCCTGATGACGAGTGACGTTGAGCATTTTTTCATGTGTCTGTTGGCCATTGTATGTCTTCTTTGGAGAAATGTCTGTTCATGTCTTCTGCCCATTTCTTGACTGAATTATTTATGTTTTGGGTATTGAGTTTGATAATTTTTTTTTATATCTTGGATACTTGCCATTTATCTGATATGTCATTTGCAAATATGTTCTCCCATTTCGTGGGTTGTCTTTTAGTTTTGTTGATTGTTTCCTTTGCTGTGCAGAAGCTTTTTATCTTGATGAAGTCCCAATAGTTTATTTTTTTGCCTTTGTTTCCCTTGCCTTTAGAGACATGTCTAGCAAGAAGTTGCTGCTTATGTTCTCCTCTAGGATTCTGATGAATTCCTGGCTCACAGTTAGGTCTTCCATCCATTTTGAGTTTATCTTTCTGTACAGTGTAAGAGAATGGTCCAGTTTCATTCTTCTCATGTGGCTGTCCAGTTTTTCCCTCTAAGTGTTTTAAAGTATCATCATGTGTTCCCTCTGTTGGATACATAATTCTTTGGTATAACCCTAAAGCACAGATTTTTATTACTCAGTATTGTGTGCTACAGATACCTTTGATTTGTCCTTAACCCCACCATCCCATTAAATAGAGATGAAACTCAAATCCACACAGGGACCAGGAAAGAGGATCCATTGCGTGAGAGGGGCTGGAGGGGGACAATGGCAAACCAGAAAGCACAGTCCCCTCATTGCCATGAAAAAATAAGGATCAGCTATTGCCAGGTCTTCCATCATCTCAAGAGAAACTGTTAATCCCAATCTTTGTGTAATCTCACTATTTTGGAATTATGATAACTAATCTTTTTTTACTGTCTTTTTAAAACTCTAGAGGCCAAATAGGCCTTTTTTTGCCCCCTGGCTGGATTTAACCCTTGAGCTATCACCTGTGGACCTGCTTATCCTTCATTTTTTCCTTTTTCTTGAACTCAGGACTGGCAGTGACAGCATCACTTACTCAAAACAACCAAATTATTATGTCCTGGGAGTTCCAAATGGCCATGTCAAATTATTTCACCTTGTCCCTGAAAAACCCTGCACCAGTTTTTATTAGTCTACATCTGTTACTGTTTTATTTATCTTTTATCTTTTTTTTTTTTTAAAGATGTGTCCATTTTAGAGAGAAAGAGAAAGCGCACATGAGCCAGGGGGGGGAGGGGTGGCAAGGGAGTGACAGGGAGAAGGTCCTCAAACGGACTCCCCACTGAGCACAGAGCCTGATGCAGGGCTTGATCCCAGGACCCTGAGATCATGACTGAGCTGAAATCAAGAGTAGGATGCTTAACCTACTGAGCCACCCAGGCCCCCCTCCTGTTGTACTTTAAATGTAATCCTGACACCATATACATTCCACTGAATGGTAATTATTTGTGTACTGGACAGTGAGCTCCTTAAAAGCTAAAACTGTCTTTTCATCCTGTGTTCCCAGTCCCTAGCTCACAATGGATGCTCAGTTGTTACTTAATGAATATAGAGAGATCTGTATCATTGCTTCTAAAAGGAAGAAATTTAGTGAATTAGAGAAGCACATAAACACCAGTATGATACCACAAGCATGTATACATGCACACACACACACACACACACACACCCCACCCCTTACCAGTATCATCATCACTACAATTATATCCTATGGCTGGCCCACCAGGGAAGGTAGCCTCAAGATTCTTTTGAATCAACAATAATAATGAATGTGATTCTGGGAATAGAAGAGGTAGACAGTGAGCTAGAATAGGATGCTGCCCCAGGTGCTTAAACATTAAGTTGGTCTCTTGAACCACATTTCCTCCTACTTCTGAGCTTCCACAGTCAAGTTTATTGTCAGGTTGCCCTGGAGGCCAGCCTGAAGAGTATGAACAGAGACCCCTCTTCTGTGTTTCCAAATACCCCACCCCTTCTTAGATCCTATCCATCTTTTACAAAAGCTCAAGACACAACTTCTTCTAGAAAGTTCCCTGGCTGCTTGAACCCCAGGGAAATTCCTTCCTCCTCAAATTTTGGTAGTGCTTATAATCTAGCTTTTCTACTTTGCTACTTTATTACATCTGGTCTTTTCTATTTTAATGCATAGTTGCATCCCTAAGAGATTATCATTGTGAAAAATGCTGTTTAAAATACTATTGTGTTGATGGGGAAAATAGAAATTAGGGGATAGAGAGCTTCAGAATCACAGTAACAGATTACATTTTCTGCACTCGTTTTAAGAATAGTAGATGTTTGTGTATAGCTATGAAATGTAAATATCACTGGAATAAATTTAACTTCTGCTCAAGCAAAGCCCTTTGTCTTTTTATACATACTCTTACCACCTTTATTTCATTCATTCATTCATTCAGCAAATATTGAGCTCCTACTATGTGCCAGGCACTGATGCAAGGGATACAACAGTAAACAAAAGAGACAATTCCTCATGGCACTGAGTGGACATTATACTAGGGCAAGTAAACAATGTCAGACACCAATTAGTACATGAAAAAAAATAAGCTGACAGGCTAGAGAATGCGTGGATTTGTGAGTAAGGAACAAGCTTAGCAAGCCGATGGAATATACAAACAGTAACGTGCAAAGCCACTCAGACAAAAAGGTTCCATCACATCTACGACAGGGCTTTGCTTTCCTATATAAATAGAAATTGCTAGTTCCTAGACTCTGCTGGTTGTCTAACTTTATTTTAACACTGAAACTGATGTATAACATATATGCAGTGAAGTGCAGAATCACACACAATTTTCTCCAAGTGAACACAGCCATATGTATACTCTGATTAGAAATTGAACATCATTGCTCCCCATCCCCAGAAGTCTCCCTCATGCCCCTTTGCCATGACTAGTTGGTCAGTTTTGCCCAGTTTTTATTAGTTTTGCCCAGTTTTTATATCTGTATAAATGGAATCCTGAGATATATTTGGTTGTCTCTCGTTGACTATATTATGATTTTGTTTCTCCACTCTCCTGTTAATGGGCATTTGATTCTTTCCAGTTTGGGACGATTAAAAATAGAGCTGTCACAAACTTTCTTATTCCAGTCTTTTGGTGCATATATGTATGTATTTCCGTCTATTATACAGAGTATTTGTATGTCTAATTTTATAGATACTGCCAAAGTAGTTGTACTAACTAGTAGTACAACTCTGGGTATTTCCACGCTTCCTTAAGGTTGATCTACAAAAATCCTTAATCACATATAATAAAATGTATCAGGTTTTTTTTCTCTTGGCAATAATTTTTTAAAAGATTTTATTTATTTATTCATTTGTCAGAGAGAGAGAGAACACAAGCAGGCAGAGTGGCAGGCAGAGGCAGAGATAGAAGCAGGCTCCCTGCTGAGCAAGGAGCCCAATGCGGGACTCGATCCCAGGACCCTGGGATCATGAGCTGAGCCAAGGTCGGCAGCTTAACTGACTAAGCCACCCAGACATCCCTCTTAGAGATAATTTTTTATATGTCCTGTAAAGAAATGCTTGTCGACCCAAGCCTCACGATGAAGTAGAGCTACAATGACACAATGACCACAAAGAGTAATGTTTGGTCCCCATGTCATCCACTTGGATGCTTGTTGGTCTCTCTTGGCTAATTTTACCTGCAGATTCACAGTTGCAGCAGCCATGGCTTGAAAGTGTGGTGACCGGGAACTCCGATGGCTCAGGAGTAAGAATCGGGACCATTCCTCCCTCCCGCACCAGAAGTAGGCTACTGAGCTTAGCAGAGGTGCTAGCAAAGGTGAGGAGTGTCTAGGATGGCTATAGAAGAGAAAAATGATTTTCAGTGACAATCTGAGACCACCTGCAAGTGGCAGGGGCTGCACATTTCCCCACTGACCTTCTCCTTTTAAGTGTCTCTTGGGAAGGAGACTCCTGGGGGTCCTCAGAGTATTGCTTCCAGAAGTTATATGACGTGAATCTGAGTGGGGCATGGGGTGGACTGTAGTGGACGTTGTCATCGGCCAGGCCTTGCATCAGTTCCAGAGGCATCTGGCCATGCAGCATATATCTACATCTAGTTCTCCGAGCCTTTCACCCTTCCCCCACCCCACTGTTGTCTCCATAGTGATTCTTCCCTATGGTGTTTCTGGCTTCACTGGCTTTTCTGCTTCCCTTAATGTAGGCTGTTACTATTTCCATGCCTGTAGAAGCCACTCTAACAGTATGCTTGCATATCTTGTAGGTCTTCTCAAATCAATAAACTCTGTTTTACAGAATCTTTCCCCCCTAGTTCTAGTACCCTCAGAATACAGTCCCATGCATATTTTCTGGCTCCTAATGGCACATGTTGAGATCCTGCTTCTCCTTTCAAATCTAGCACCTTCTCTTCCTCATCAGGCCCAGTATATCCCTGCCCAGGTCATCTTGGACTTGACCCTTGTTACTTTCTTACTAGCTTGTTGGCTAGAAGGAAATGGGGCAAAAATCCTGGGGGAGGGGGAGAGAATGCCATGTGACTTGCAGGGGGGAAATACCTACGATCTTCAAATAAGGAGAAGCAGGCCATTAAGGGGAATATGCACTGTTTCAGAGGTTCAGAGGAGTGTTGAAATCCAAGACTTTAGCCTGCTTTATTTCTCTTCTTTCCTGATCAGGGCCAAGACATAACCGATATGAAATCTTAGTCTGTTCAGGCCGATATAACAAAATATCACAGACTGAGTGGCCTATAAACAATGAACACATATCTGTTACAGTTCTGGAGGCTGAGAAGTCCAAAATTATAGTGCCAGCAGATTCAGTGTCTGGCGGGAACCTGCTTCCCCTTAGAGGGTGCCTGCTATGTGTCCTCACATAGCAGAAGGAAGCTAGAAAGGCCCTATTTCCCCTTCATGATGGTTCTACCCTCATGGCGATCTCCCAAAGACGCCACCTCCAGATACTTTCACCTTAGGGGTCAGGTTGTGACAGATGACTTTTGGGCAGGGACACATTCAGACCATAGCCCAAGTCTTAGAGTTTAGAGTTTAACTTTTGGAGCTCCATCACTCATGAAGGAGTCCTGGAGGGTAGAAGATTCAGACCTCCTTATATGCTACCAAAGAAGCCATCTGGGTTTCCTCCTTACCTTTTAATGCCAATTTCTCCCTCTCAGACCATTGTTATCTTTTTTCCAAATCATCAGTGGGACTTAGCAATAGCTAGCCAAGCCCACTGTCCTTTGTCTTATGGTTGTACCATGTTTTTCAAATGTCTATTAGTGTACAAGCTTATGAATTCCCTTCTCTCAGTATGCTATCACAGTTTACCACCAGCAACAACTCTACTAATCACACTGTTGCCTCATGCCGGGGTCTGTGTTCTACTTACCAACAACGAGGAGCCCTTCTTACCACTCAGCCAGCCAGTGATCCAGCTCCAAAAGCCCATCTTCGCATCTGCTTCCTCCCACCACTTCTGGTACCAACTGTTGTGGGTCTGGTTCCCCAGAAGGCAGAACCCGAGACAAAGATCAGAATGCAGGAGATTGGGGCGCCTGGGTAGCTCAGTGGGTTAAGCCTCTGCCTTCAGCTCAGGTCGTGATGCCAGGGTCCTGGGATTGAGTCCCACATCAGGCTCTCTGCTTGGCAGGGAGCCTGCTTCTCTCTCTCTCTCTCTCTGCCTACTTGTGATCTCTCTCTGTCAAATAAATAAATAAAATCTTTAAAAAAAAAAAAAAAGAAGAAGAATGCAGGAGATTTATTAGGGCAACTTTGGGGATCCACACCCATGGAAGGTATATGAAGGAAAGAGGACTGAGCAGAGGGAGAAGTGAGATTATGAGGCAGTGTGAATGAAGACCTCAGACAACTCTGTATGGAGCTGTGAAATTGGGATTCATTTGAAGTGAGGGAATCAGGACTTTGTATGCCCACAGTCCCCAGCCTTCAGATAAGACTGCCCTGAGAAGGAGATATAACCTTGAACAAGATCACTCTCTTTACCTTCGAAATGCTGGAGAGCTGAGGGATCAGAAAGCCTTTGGTGGTAATTCACTTTAGAATGAAACATAATCTACCATGTGAACGGAATACAGGGGAATATGTTGACATTCTCAGTTCAGTTCTCCTCCAATCCACGTACTTCCATTTTTTCCTCTTTCCTCATTTCATTGGACCTCTGGTACGGCACGAAATATGGTGATGGCATTCACCGTTGTCCAAGGAGAAAATTTTGAACATTTCGCTCTTAAATAATCATATATAGTGTAAATGTTTTTTGTACATAACCTCTGACCATGTAAGAATTTCCCTTTTCTTTATAGTCTTTTAAAGAATTTTTCATGAAAACAGATGCTGAATTTAACCAAAGGTATTTTCTCTATGTATTGAGATAATTATACAATCTACTGATATTATTCTCCTTTATTCCACTCACGTGACATATTATGTGACTTCAAAATGTGACCACAAGCTTAGATTTCCTTTTACACATCTGTTGATTTCATTTGCTAGAATTTTGGCATTAAATTTTTAAGTCTATAATATTTTGGGGGGAGGTCCATCTGCATATTACCTTTTTTGTAATGCTTTGTCAGATTTTGCTGTCAAGGTTATGCAACTTTCATAAAATGAATCAAAGTATTCTCTCCATTTACATAAGACTGGTAATATTTATTCCTCAACTAAATGGGCAGATTCACTGGTCATCCCAGCTGAGGCCAGAATTTCTTTGTGAGGATTCTTTTTTTTTTATTAGATACAGGACTATCCAGATTTTTTCTTTCTTCTTACATCAGTTTTGGTAAGTTGTATTTTTATCAATTTATCCATTTCATCTAAGTTGTCAAGAGTTTCCATTCAGATTCTCATCCTTTTAGAAGCTTTCTTCTGACACTTTCTGCTTGTGTTTTCCTACTCTTTGCCTTGAACTGCTTTTGGATTGGCAGTTGCTTTAGGTGGAAAGTGGGTAGACTATTGGGCTTACTTCTCTGTTCATTCTTCTCCTCCAGGGTCTTCACCTCTCATCTCCTTACCTTGGTATCTCTCTGATACTTTCAAAAAGATACCTTTTTAAACTTTGTTCATGTTTCTGAATGTTCTTAGCGGGAGGATTGGTCTGCTTATCTGTGATAGGTGGAAATGGAAGTAATCTCTATATTGCAATAAATATCTGACTGGTAAGTACAAATGGCATTCTTTACTTAACCTATCTCATATTCAGATATTGTTAGGAATACTTGTGCTATATGAAAACACCTGTGTATTCTTTTATTGTACTCTATTTGTTCTCTGGTATATAGTAACCTTCTTAAAGACATTGACAATGTATCTTTCAGTGGAGAAGCAGATTTGGATCTAAGTACTGAAAGCTTATTCATGCAGCTTGAAAAATCACTAAAATTATCATTTTAAGCACATTAAATGTTCTCAATTAATATAGTCTGTTACTATCACTGTTATTGCAAGTGCCTTATTATATTTCTGTAAGATAGCTCTCAGCAAAACAATGAAGAAAATTGTCACAGTAGTATAATTGGCTGAGAATGGCTTAGTTATTTACCAAATTCAGTGAACTTAGTTTAATGGACCAAGCAATCATTATGTAAAACTAAATGCTTGATTCTTTCTTACCTAAAAAAACTTAGGTTATAATCATCACTACTTATCTTAATCTCCTTATTAAAATCAGGAATGATCTAGTTTCAGACCAGACACACACATAAAACAGTGTGACACAACCATAAAATACACATGCTACCAAAGAAAGGTTTATGTAGCTAAACCAAAGAGGTGAAAAATTATCCAATAAGGTCAAAATTCAGTGGAGTTGTCTACCTTTTCTGCTTAAATATTTTAGAGAAGGACAAATGTCAAAGGACGTAAACTCTTCCCATTTATCTAAATATAAGCCAGTGAGAGGGTTTCTTGCATTTCTGTTTTGTCTTGGGAAACTGCAATGTCACACAATTCCAAGGAGATAGAATTAGCCCAAGTGGGCCATGATTTTAAGAAAGAAGTGAAGTCAACTGAACCAAACATTTTAGGAACAACCATACTTTGAGGAATTATAATAGATTCTGGCTACAGGTGGAAATGATAGCAGTAGAAAATTTCCACTGCTGGTTAGCTTGGTTATATACCCTTCTCTAAAATGTCTTTTGTTAACCTGATCTCTCTATTTAGAACTCCTTACCCTGTGTTTAAAACAAAGGCACCCATTCAAAGCAGGCTGTAATTGCAATCTCTCAGCAAAAAAAGCATTTACCAAAACATGGCTTTCAGAATATGGTACAATTTATCACCCCCACAGTGCATGACACACAATTACATTTGTCACTGCTTTAATTGGATATTACATGTCAGTAATGACTCATCAGCTCCAGAAGTTATGAAAGATAAATTCCTTACTACCATACCTCAGAATTTGCTCCAAAAATAAAACTAAAAATATCATTTGTTTCTCAGTAAAGGTAGAAGCTACATTTGGAAGGAACACTAATCCCTGTTTTAGAAAAATAACAATGTATTTCATTTATTGACAGCAAGATGATTGCCTACAGTGTTTCTCATTACTTGTAGATCACAAATGAGTAAATCACTGTCAGACAAACCAAGGTTAAAACTGAATGTGTACATTTTAACAAGGTGCAGCAAATGGAATGAGTGAATGAATGATGAATGAATGAATGAATGAAATTTTTAAGGACTCCATCAGTAGAAGAGAACTGTTAATTCAGAGAATTTTTCAGATTCTGTGATCTGATAAGCTCTGCAACCCAGTCATTGCTGGAATTAAATTAGTTTCAGAAAATGAATATTTCATTTTTAAGATTCTGTTGCTTGGCGACCTGGAAAGAGAAGGCTGGTTTAGCCCAAGACGAGAGAGATGTTATGAGGGCCAGCATTTTTCTACTCCTGGAAACTGCCAGAGAATGCCTAGGAAAAATTACACAAGAGAGACAAAACAATAATAATGGTACAAATGAGTGTATTATAAATGCCACGATGCATGTCATTTCTTCCCAGCCAAAGAAGCCTATGTCTACCTTTCACTCTTATTACCAAGACTTAAATTGAACACAATATCATGATACCATAACCCCCATCTACCTTTTGTTTTAATAGACACGATTTTTAAAAAAACAAAATGAATATAGCTTCAGTGGCAAAACAAGGGGTACATTTGTTAGTTAAGAGGGTAAACAAAAGATAGAGATACATAAGCTCATTCTACATGTGGGATGGATCTACACTTGCTTGCCCACATTTGAATCACAATTACAAACATTGAATACATTTTTCCTTCCTCACCATTTCTATGAAGGTAGAGCATTATCAGAGATCTCCAACTTTGGAGGTATAGTAAATGGGAATGATTTCCCAGATTCCATATAAACCACTTGTGCTTTACCTGTGCCTGTGACTGCACATAGAAAGATTACTTTTCCCAACCTTCCTGGTAGGTATGTGACCACGTGAGATTCAGGCAGAAGCTATGTACATAGCTTGCAGATCATGTTTTTTGTTTGTTTGTTTGTTTGTTTTGTTTTGTTTTTTTGGTAAAGAGGTTCTTCCCCCTCTACTCCCTGCTTTTTCTTCCTGTGGGCTGTTGTACAAAGGTAATGGAGCGGGCCAGATTTAACCATTCAGAGCTATACTCAGTGCATAGCATAGCAGCAAGACAGAGGTAACCTAGATCCTTAGATGATCTTATGGAACAAAGTAACTTAACCAACCTGTACCTCCTGCCCAATTCTGGAGTATAATATAAGAAAGAAAAAAATGTTTATCATAAATTTGTATTTGAGGGCCTCTTTTTTACTGCAGTGTAGGCTTTCCCTAACTCACGCATTAGATTTTGGTCAGCATGATATCAAGAGATAACTTCACCTCCTACCATTTATTCAGTTTCATCACCGTCCTAACCGTGTCTTGAATCTCATTGTCCTTCCTCGGTTCTTTATGGTACCTACAAATTGGGGTGACCGTGGCCCTCCAAGACCTTGTTTGAGCCACCTCCTTCTTTTGGGATGCTGCTACCTACTGCCTAATCTCCATGCAGAATTATAACATGAGATCAAAATGTGAAATGCATCTCTCTCTATAGAGGACCCTGCTTTCGTGACCACAGTGACTGCCCAAGAAATAGGCATGAGACACGAGCTGGGAAAGTCAGTGTTCTTTTCTGAACTCTTCCTAAAGAATAGGCATGGTCTCTCTTGTGAAACAGAGATTTCTTGACTTGTGAAGCTCTTTTGAAATTATAAAGAATGAGGTCAGTGTTCAGAAAAGAAGATAGATCCCTGTAGTTGTTTCCGGCCATCCGAAGCCAGGAGCCTAAATACCCACCCTTCACAAGCCATGTGAACACCCCTCCACAAAAAGTTACTTTGGCTCTGGCTAGTTTGAACTGGCTTCTTCCATTAGCAAATAAAAGATCCCTGATTAATGCTCTCTGCAAATTAACTCCATCATCACCACTCTGTTCTTAGATGCTTAAAATGGGTCTTCAGGCTTTTCCCCTAGAAGCACCAAAAGCCAAACAGTAAAAGAGTAAAAAAACCCAATGCCATCTAGTATCTGGTTATAGATCCATATCCTATATGTAATCAAATTCCACTCTTCAAATCATGATTTTATTCTTCCCGGCTAAACGTGAAGTCACCAGGATCCATAAACACCGTCCTAATTTTGTGACCGCCACACTACACCAGAGGGTCAGTTCAAAGCAGCAGCAAGATCGTACAAGAAAAGCATTTTTTTCCTGTGATGATTTCTACTCAGCCCACAGCATGGAGGTTAACCACCTGGAAAAAGAAAAATAAAAACTGTAATGCTAACCCTAAAAAGCATATATAACGCCGTAAGAATGACTGCTCTTTTCTGTACATGTGAATAATGGAAAATGAAAAGGTTGATGTGCTATCTGTTTATAAAGTGAGGGCCATCTTACAGGCCGGGTTTGATTAAAGAATCAATCTCCGCGCTCTAACTACATCATTTTAAAAAAGAAATTGAAGGGGGAAGAGGCAGCCACTTCTAACTTGAGAGTGGGGGCACTCTGGGAATCCACGGAGATGAATGTGAAGCCTGCATTAGTGGTGAGTGGGTTGTTGCTGTGTCGCCCAAGCCCTGATCTGATCGTGCAGGATGAGGAATTCTCTCTGAATAACTGATGAAGAGGAATCCTTCACGACAGACAGAGCCTTAATTTTAACCAAATAAAACTGCTTGCTGAAGAGGGTGCAGGAGCCATTTCTGAGGTGTGAGACTGCATGGGCCATACACATTTAAGGAAAATTTTCTTTCGTGTTCTTTGGTACCAGAACTACTCCCAAGGAACCAAGTGGACAATAATCCCTATGACAAATAGGGGCCGACAAGGGCCACCACATCAAAATTCTCCTCTCTCCAGATGCCGCTCATTACTGGTTGACTGAGTAGACGGTCCCGGTTGTAGAGCCTCTAAGATAAACTTATTTTAAATCTAATAGCCAGTAGGATTGTGTTCTAGACTTTCTCGTGATTGCCCGGCTCATACAAATACTCTGTGCCCAGCAAGTATTAAGAGACGCCTGAGGGCGCCTCGGTGGCTCAGTGGATTAAGCCTCTGCTTTCGGCTCAGGGTCCTGGGATCAAGTCCCACAGTGGGCTCTCTGCTCAGCAGGGAGCCTGCTTCCCTCTCTCTCTCTCTCTGCCTGCCTCTCTGCCTACTTGTGATCTGAAATGTCAAATAAATAAATAAAATCTTTAAAAATAATAATAATTAAGAGACGCCTGTAAGGAAGAAAAATAGCAGTAGGTGAGTTGGGTTTTTTTTTTTTCATTTTTATTATGATTCTTCATTATGCATTAATTATATGTGTTCTTGATTTTACATATATATATATTTGTAACTATGTGTACATTCTTAATTTCATATACATGCTTCATTGTTCACAGTGTAACTGTTTTTCTTTGGATTGTGGCTGGGTAAAGAAATAAGTTTCTTTCTTCTCCAATCACATAATAAGTAGTTAATGTGTTATAGAACTACTAGACAGGATGGAAAGTTCAAAAAATACCACACATTCTCTTCCAAGAGGTTAGCAGTCCATATGAGGCAAGGGGAAAGGACTCAGAGTAGAAAAGCAATGTGAAAACCTCAGTGACCCCAGACCATTTGAACATACTTTTTATGTAGAAGAGACTGATATTTCTTAAATTTCAATCACATGCATGCTAATTGAATCCATGATTTTTGGTTTTTGGGTTTTTTTGCTGTTCTGATATGCCTCAGGAATTATTTATTCAATATTTTTATGTAACTGAAGCAGTTTTTTTTTTCCTTAAACAACCCCATAGTCAAAGGAAACTCAAAGATCCCTACCATAAATGGAAACATCATTTCCCATAAGTTCATAAGTATAAAAGGAAATACACTAAAAATAAAACAATGTAATAAAATTGCAACTAGATATTTTTGCCTGCTGAAAGCTGAGACCTGCTATGGCTGCGTATCATCTCCAATCATTTTTCTTCTGCCCAAAGTCATCCCAGCACTGCCAATAGTATGTGTCCCATAGAGAACTACGAGTTAGAAAGTAATGGTAAAAGGCATTCAGAAAAAGGAGTGATCTGTGGACCAGGTGACCTGCTGAGGCTCCAGTGGCAGTTGTAGCATCTGAGTGGAGCTTGAGTTGATAGGATTGTCCTACTCTTGGGCCCAGAGTGGAAATGCTCTGAACATTTACAGGGAAGAGCTGAGACATAGGGCAGGATAAGTGGTGTTAACTTCGCTTTCTTAATTAGCCATCATATCTGACCTAGGACTTCAGTAGCAGAAGACAAGTAACATCTCCTAATTACTTACTGTGTACCAAGCACTAAGCAAGGCATTTTCACATATGGTTCCTCGTTTGAGCCTCATAACATAAGGGAACAGCTATTGTGCCCATTTTATAGATGAGGAAACTGATTCAAGTTTGTACAATTTCGAAAGTGGTGGAACTAGGGACCCCAGTCCAGTTCCTCCTGTACCCCAACCCCATGTTTCCTACTGTATACTATGTTTCCATTGAAAGCATAAAATCAAAGCATGGGCCATCTTGGGAAATTCTCTAGGAGGGCTCTGTAATGGGAGTTAGGAGTGCAGAAGGGGTGAGTGGCACTTGAGCAACAGAGGATAATAAAACCCAGGTAGATGCGCAGGTGCTCCTGTTGTAGTCTGTCCTTCAGTCATGAGAACGACAGCTTCCCATTGGGCCTCCCAGCTCTGAGAGTGGAAAACACCAACTGCGCGTATCAGCATCATCAGTGACCAAAAGTTGACCTTGCTGAGTTAATCAGTAGAGAAACTAACCATTTGGAAAAATGCACAGAGTTGGAAACTCATTACACTGAACCACTCCTTAAATTAAGTTCAGAGTAGTGACTCAAAATCTGGGTCACATAAGGAACAATGTAAGGTTGTAATAAGCAGGCTTGGGAGCAGTAGCACTCTTTAAATCCTATCATGGAAGGTATTTGTATTAATTTTTCATTAGGCTCCTTAAGTGTGTCTACGGAGCAGCAAATGGCCAGTGCGGTTTGGATTAGACTATTTTTTCTAGATACTACGTACTTATATGAATGGACATTTCCTTGGAACGCATTTGGTTCAGAGTTTGAACAGTGCACCTGCTCCTGTATTCCAACTGTCAACCTTAAGCTACTCCATCTTTCTAAATAAACAGCAGGTGGCTATAGCAGTGAGTCCCGGCGTCACAGGATTCCAGAGGTGAGCGTCTCATGGACTAACCTCATTCCTTGCTACTTGGTACCTCTGGGTAACTCAGACAAACCAGAACTGTATTGTTGTTGCTGTTGTCATTTTTCAAAGTGCCACTTATGACTTAAAAACCAATGGCTAGCATTTCATACCTCAATGAGCCAAATCAGTAACGGCACTTCCTTCCCTTTTCTTACACTGGCCCCAAATGATCAAGCAGCTTCACACGAAAAGTGACACTGTCCCTCTGCCCTTTTGCTAACTTCCCTTCTGGTGTGCCTTGGAGAACTCCGTGTGATAGATTCCCATGTGTATCAACTGCTAAAAAGTGCCCCTGTTAAGAGGGCACTTAATAAAATGCATAGGATATGCAGCAACAGGATAGAATTGTCTAGAATTTAAATCCAAAATGCCTTAGGATTCAAAACGAAGATTATTTTGACTGACACATTTATTTCTTTATGCCCCTACTATGTTCCTGGCGTAAGGTCAGATTGTTGGAGGTGGAAAAGTTAATTGGACACAACGTATCAGAAAGCTCAAGATCTAGGAGGCAAAGCGAATACAATTATTACCAAACAGTGAGACAAGTGTTATTTTAGAAGTATCTACAAGAGGCAAGAGACATACAGTTTTTTCCTTCTCCCTTAAAAATCTTTTTTTTTTTTTTTTTTAGATTTTATTTATTAATTTGACAGAGATCACAAGTGGGCAGAGAGACAGGCAGAGAGAGAGGAGGAAACAGGCTTCCCACTGAGCAGACAGCCTGATGTGGGGCTCGATCCCAGGACCCTGGGATCATAATCCGAGCTGAAGGCAAAGGCTTTAACCCCACTGAGCCACCCAGGCACCCCTTTCCCTTAAAAATCTTAAAGTTAATAAATCTTAGGCAAATGTTTTTAACCTGGAAAAAAGATAATGGGAGAGGCTATGGATATCAATTGCTATCTTCAGATAGCTGAGGAGCCACCCCAAAGAAGGGAGGATAGTATTTCTTTGAGTAGCTTGAGAAAGCATATCTGGCTAAATATAAGACACATTTTAATTTGACATTAGAAAGAAATTTCTGCTTGGTACAATGTCCCCATAAGAGACTAGCTGCATTGTGAATCACTGAGCTACCCTATCTCCATGCTGCCAGTGGCCAGTCTTACAGTTTTTCACCTTACTGGCATGTTTTCTTGTCTTTGCCACCAGCTCACTTCTCTGACAATGACCTTTATCCTTATGCCCTGGGAAGAGATGGGTCCACTCAGCCTCATAATCCCACACTGCTCCCACCCCACCACAGCCTAGGTCTTAGATGAGACACATAACTTGAAGCCCGGCAATCACGGACTGGCTGGCAACGAGTTGGGGTGTCTCTCCTGAGAATCTGAATGAAGAGTCACAGAGACTGTGGCTGTTCGGTCCTGGAAGTGTCCAGTTTGTAGACTCAGGCTGTGCGTGCACAGACATAGGCAGCTCAAAGAGAAGCCACCAAGAAAAAGAAGTGTGACGGACCGTGTGGCCAGCGAGGGAGAGCGACAGCACCAAGCAGCTCCTGAAACCGAGGACAAGGCTTTGATTTGCTCTGGCTTCTAATTTCTAGTTCCTGCAGAGCTGGCTGTGACTCAGAGTTTGCTTGCAAATCCTTAAAATAAGCCTCCTTTTGTGCGCTTGTTTTAGTGGGTTTCCATTCCGTGCAAACCATGATCATTACTAGAACATTAACAAATATAAACAAGGTTTCATTTCTCCACCAAGAATGAAGCGGCAGGTGCCCAGGTGACTTGGTTGGTTAAGCGTCTGACTCTTGGCTCAGGTCATGATCTCAGGGTTGTGAGATTAAAGCCCTGTGTGGGCTCCACGCACACTGGAGAGTCTGTTTAAAATTCTTTCCCTCTCCCCGCTTTCTCCTCCTCTGCTCCTCCCCCTGCTCATACACTTACACTTGCTCTCTTCCTCTCAAATAAACAAACAAACAAACAAATAAATAAATAAAATCTCTAAAAAGAAAGGATTAAACAATATCTATGCACACTCCTGCCGGCCACCTGAACCAAAATGATACTTAATTAAACAATGACTCGTGAACTTTGTTGTTATAACCATTATTCTATTATCTTCTTTTTCTATGTTCTTATACAGGAGGAATAGCTTGAGAGGACTTAAGAATGCAGAGGCAGAGTTCAAAATTAGTTCTTGTCCAGAATTTTGGGGTGACTTTCCTATTACTGTTAAAATTTTCATGTCATAGGTGAGACTGATTCTCCTGCCTGAATGGTCACCATATTCTTTCTTACTCTGATATTGTGTATACTTTTCTCTACATATCCAAATAATTTAAAAACTCACACGAGGGTATGTCTGTGTGCATCACTTTTCCCAGCCCCTGCCTAGCTGAAATGCTAAATGTGTGCCTTTTGAGCTAGAGACTTCATAATTTCTTCATCAGACGAATTTTATCCAGTTTTTCTATTATTACCTTTAAAAAAATTTCTTCCCCCTCTTATATTCTTCTTATGTAAAGCCCATAGACATCCCATTTCTTAGCTTTATCCTGGGCTTCCTCCCTTTTATCCATAATTTTAATTTTTGTCTCTTGGCTTTGCACTTTGAAAGAAAGTCTTGGGCTAGCGTATCGGTTTACAGTTTCACTGTTCAGCTACTCGGTGTCTGTGTTCTATTATTAATTTTTCCCATCAAACATTTATTGCCTACGAATTTTTTTCTTGTCCACCAATTACTTCTTCTCTTTTTAAGCAACTGATGCTCTTACTTCTCAAAGTTACCATTCCATCATAAGGAGACTAATAGTTTAAAATTTGACTTTTACCCCTGTTTTCTCTGTTAGACCCATTTCCGTAGGCGACCAAGAGTGGTGTATGGTTTGGTCCATGAAAACCCCTCTGACTCCTCTACCTAGGTAGAACATGAGAAGAAGAAATAAATAAATAAGAGATGTAGTCAGAAACAGAAACAAGATTAGCATCTCCTCGGTGGATAAAGGCAGAGCACGGACTGAAGTAATGGTTGGGAACCTAACATCAGTGGCTAAGATTTGGCTCCCGCTGAGTATATGAGTCTAAATGTAACCCATGCAAAGTGGCAGACTGAGGCAAAGCAGCAGGAGATGGCAGAAGGGAGTGGAGTATACATTAAGTTGAAAGGGAAAAAATAAACAATATACAAACAATTCCTGCCAACCTAGAATGTTCTGTTTTGCTAACTCTTCATTTAAATAGAAGGCCAAAAATAAGGACGTTGTCAGACATACAAAGAGAGTTTGTAAAGAGATGTTCTCTTTTTTTTGAGATGTTCTTTATAAAATAATTATTAGCAGACATGCTACATAAGGGCTTTAAGGTTTCAGGTATATATAGAAAGCCTCAATCCCCAAAACAGTATGCATATGAATTATGACTTTAGTGAGTTTGATCTCTAGCCAGTTCTATACGCACATACGATATATAAAGCTATAAATCTATATGTATGTATATACCCACACGGATGTATGTATATGTGTGTATGGACATATGTATGTCTATTTGTGTGTGTGTGTGTGTGTA
The DNA here is from genome assembly GCF_030435805.1 of Mustela lutreola. Lineage (NCBI taxonomy): Eukaryota > Metazoa > Chordata > Mammalia > Carnivora > Mustelidae > Mustela > Mustela lutreola. Next base: position 30,745,769 of record NC_081305.1, on the reverse strand, counting down.
CACAATATTGTGCTGCTTATGTAAGAAACAGAGATCTGAAGAAAATACAGCAAAATGTTCACATTGGTTAGATAGTGTGAGGTATGGTATTCTCTATTTTTTTGTGTCTGGAATATTCCATATTAAATACTTTTTTATTTTTTTAAAGATTTTTATTTATTTATTTGACAGAGAGAGATCACAAGTCATCAGAGAGGCAGGCAGAGAGAGAGGAAGGGAAGCAGGCTCCCTGCTGAGCAGAGAGCCCGATGCGGGGCTCGATCCCAGGACCCCGGGATCATGACCTGAGCCGAAGGCAGAGGCTTAACCCACTGAACCACCCAGGTGCCCCAAAATACTTTTTTAATAATTTTGAAACAGAAGGTCAACGAACTGGACTCATACAGGAGCATGGACTTCAGGCGTCTGAGAATATCAGTAGCCCTTCTCTCGCCAGCTCATCAGCCCGTGGGTTGTCGAAGCTGTTTCTTATGTTCATGGCAGTAAGGCTACCTACTGTGGACTCCTTAAAAATATAAAGACATTTTTACAGTTGGCCATGGGTCTCTGAGAAATATTCTCCCTCTATTTGAATTCAGCTTTGCTGGCGTTGCCTTTTCATTTGGGGGAAGGGACTGGCTTTGGCGGGATTGTCACAAGAGATCGGTGGGAGAAAAGCATGCGCTGTCTCCCCTGGTGAAGGGGGACTCTCTGTAACAGTCTCCTTCCTTGGATTCATAAATGGATTTCTGCCTCATCTTGCAGTAAATCTGAGACCAAAAGAATTCATAGGGCCTCCTAATGCTCGTAATGCGGCGTGACTGATGAAATGTGGCAGGCACAACCCAATATCTAGTTTTCTGAAAACCACGCTGAAATGAACCATCCTGGCCAGAAAGTTAAAACAATACACAGACTTGAACAACCACCAAAGTTATTTTCCTTGATTCTGTCGTTTTCTCAGGCACTTTGCAATTTGGATTACAAAGCGCTATCTGTGTATTTTCTGATGGTGGGTGACAGCTACTGTTTATTCCCAGAAACTCAAATTAATGGTTTTGTTAAATCGACTTTCACCACTGCACACATAAGTCATCCCCTGGGGATCTGTCTAACAGTCTAAGCCAGTTTCGTGTACTTCAGAACGAGTGCTCTTAAGCAAACAGCAAGAAAATCGGTTACCTGAATCTTGAAAGTCAATTGAGGTGCTGCCTGCAAGGACATAGAAGGGTCAGAAGAAATAGGTATAAAATAAGAACCAACGTCAGTGGCCCTTCCCTAGTATAACAATCATATCAGTAAAATGGACCAATGACTCCAAGACAATGGAAAGCCTGGAATTGAGACGACCTTGGTTCTAGGTTAGCTTGTTTCCTTGGCCTCTCTCTCTGCCTCGGCTGTCCCATCTGTTACACTTGATGCCCGCTTCCTGTGCCGTGATTCCATATATGAGGACGAGACGAAACTACAGGCGTGAAAATATTTTGTCCATCAGCCATCGATGCATACGGGATTCGACCGACTTCCAGAGAGTTGGTCGAATTTCTCGTTTTTTGAGCGGGTGGTCTGGGCCCAGTAAAGACAACAGACTGAATCACACCTGACTTCTCAGGGTCTGAGAGTGCCCTGTCAAATGAGTTGTAACCATCCTAAATTGAGCACCTTCTAAAGCTGTTGTGAGAAGCACGGGAGAAAATAGACCCAAGCTCACATTGCACACGAAAAGAGATGGGATAAATAGCAAGTGTGGTTATTTTTGCTGAGCGTTCTGACTGCCTTTCTAAACAAGCAACCTTCTGTAAATGATGAAAGAGACAGAGAGATGCCTGTTCTGAGCATCAGGGCCCCAGGAAGGGCCTGGGAGCGGGGGGGGGGGGGGGGGGGGGTTCCATAGGGTGAGTCAGATTTGCCTCAATTATTTGGATATTTCAAGTAGAAATCATGTTCTCATTCTTGTTTTCTTGTCTCCAGTCTCCCTGAGTCACCTGGAAAATTTCACTCTTCTCAATTTCCTTTTCTATTGGGTATTCTGAAATGAAATGCTTGAACTACAGGACCATGATTTGGGGATTCTGAAGAGTACAGGTAGGGGCGCCTGGGTGGCTCAGTTGGTTAAGCATCTGCCTTCAGCTTAGGTAGTGATCTCACAGTCCTGGGGTCGAGCCCTGGCTTCTCTCTCTCTGACCCTCTCCCCTGATGCTTGTTCATGGTCTCTCTCTCTCATATAAATAAATCTTAAAAAAAAAAAGAAAAAGAAAAAGAAAAAAAGGAGTACAGGCAAATGAAGCTATAGAAGCTGAATTTGGTAATGACAAGTGTCTTATTTAGGGAGAAAGTGATGTGTTTTCTTTGGCTCTAGAAAATCCTCCCAATACCAGCCTGTTTAAGACATCTAAAACCAATATCATCTGCTCAAAGAGCATAGGAAAGAACACAGGTGGGTTATATCAAAACCGTAGGCCTACTCTAAGTGCTTGAAAACCAAAAAAAAGAAAAGTCAAGTTTGAACAAGGATTTGATTCAGATTCAAATAAAGCTCTTGTCAGAGCTATGTGGCGGCAGGAGTGCGAGGTTTGGGATCCCTGGCCCAGAGGGCAGGCGCCTTACTCTCACATTTGTTTATTCTCCTGTAAAATGGAAATACTACTCCAGTACCTGCTCTTTGCTGAGCAAAACTATAGATGGGAACGTGGCTTCAAAAGTACAAAGCCCTATGGAATTGCAAGTGGTCTTGGTTACATGAGTACACAATTCATGCTGGTTCTCTGCATCCACTCTGTGCCCGCCGTCACAGGAATAAATCAAATCTTCACATGCAAAGCAAAATTTAATGCCCTTCCCTTTCCCCCCACCCAATGTATTGGCAATATTATATGTGCTCTCACACATAAAATTACTGGACACCAGGCCCTCACCCTGGTGTCCACAGTCCCAGGGAAGGCCCAGGATTCACTTCAAGGAAGGACTCTGTTTCCCCTAAGGTTGTATCATGTATGTGTGTTTATTTATTATTGTGTCGTAAATACAAATGTGTGTGTGTGTGCAAGCATGTGCAAGCATGTGTGGGTGCGTGTACACAAAGAGCGCATACATTTCGACAAAACACAAAAGAGACCCATGACCCAGCCATTTCCTCTTAGTGAGACGCATTATCTCCCTTCCATGGTTGTACATCACCTACCTAATCCGTATCTCATTGTAATCATTCCCATTTTCAAATGGAAGGGACACCTGCAATATATTTAAATAGAACTGCCTTATCTCGGACCACATATCCCTTAAAGGTATTTATTCCTGCAAAGCTTCCTTATGTTTCTTTTTTTTTTTTAAGATTTTTTAAATTTTTATTTATTTGACAGATAGAGATCACAAGTAGGCAGAGAAGCAGGCAGAGGGAGAGGAGGAAGCAGGCTCCCTGCTGAGCAGAGAGCCCGATGCGGGGCTCGATCCCAAGACCCTGGGATCATGACCTGAGCTGAAGGCAGAGGCTTTAACCCACTGAGCCACCCAGGCGCCCCCTTATGTTTCTATTCCATTTACTCTCATTCTCTGGCAGGCATTGAAATATTGATATTTCGATGAACATTGGGAGGGTAACTCTGAAGGCCAAGGTCCAAAGATGGCAACCGGGACGTTTACTGTTTTGATAAATCCTGATACATTCTTTGATGGAGAAACAATCATAATATGTTCCACAGGGAAAGTAGCATACACACGACAGCTCCTGTAGCCTTGCTGCAGACCGGCCAGTAGACAGCTCCCTTCTCTGCACTGACTTATTACCTAGTTGGCTGAGAGTCTCCTGATAAAACTCAGGATGCTGCAATCCTGCTAGTGATGGCAGTGGGACCTCTGCCATGCTTCTCGCCACTGGATCATCAGGCAGCCATCCCGAATGGTAGCAGAGGACTGCACCTTTCTCACAAACAAGATCAAACCAAATCAGATGAAGTACTGCATTTGGTTCATGGATTCCCAGTTCAACTGTAATGCAGTTCTTACTCTTCCCGTGTCATATAAATGATACCTAAGTTTCCCTGAGGTCTTAAATGCTGGGGTCGCCATGCTTCTTACAAAGGGGTATGTGTTTGTTTCTTGGTAAATAATTCATTTCTATAAACTGAGGCTGATGGTCGTGGAAGCAGCTGAGCCCAAACCAATAGACCCAGGGCTTGAAACATAATGATATTGAAGATATAACCAACAACAAAGTCAGTACTTCTTGTTTCTGATCACAAGAATCAAAGTTGACCTTGCCAAGCCTTCATAAGGTTGAACGGGCTGGATAAAATGTCATTGTCTGGTCTTTCTTTCCCTTTTGGAGGAGGTAGGATCAAAAGCTCGACCTTTAACCCCTCCTAAGCAGTGGGTAAATGCCCTCAAAACTTCATCCTCAGTGCAACAGAATAGTTTAATGGTTTTATAGTGTTTTTGTGCATTCAGTATTATTTACAATAGGTATGCTTCATTTTTTACAAAAAGTATAGAGCTGTTTTTGTGGGGTTTTTTTGTTTTTTGTTTTGTTTTGTTTTGTTTTAAGAATCTTCCACAGAACTCTTTTTATCACCAACTCATGTGTTAGGATCATTTTAAAAAAGAAATAGGAGGGTGGTGGTTAATAATTTGCATTAAAATTTAGTATCTCAACTTTCCATCAAGTAGCTCTAAATAGATGACTAATCCAACATTTAAAAAAGAAAATCGGTGCCCTAGAAACAGAATTTGTGCATACACATGACAATCAATAAATAGGAGACAATATAAAAGCGTGCTAAATCATTTATTTCCTACATTTCATCGTGTGTGTTGGTGTTTGGTGTGTCAATACGGTGGTTTGTTGTGGAAATAGGACAAATGTGGATTGAACTCCCAGGCAAAATAGCAAACAAATGGTCATTTTCACATGTAATGCTTTATCATGGTGTTTCTTTTCTTTACATGAAAATGTATATGCATGTGTCTATAAATACACCCCCACATAATTTACAAACACACAGAAACGCTATTTTAATCTCAAATCTCCATTTGTTTTCACTTCAAACCAAAAAAGTTGAGGTACCATCTCAAGTTTCAGTATCAGATGTTTACAGCCACAATGCAAACAGCAAGAGGGTTAAAAAGGGGCTGCTTCTTGCCTAGTATTTGCCTCCAAAGCATTTTATCTAGCGCTGACCCCATTGGCCAAAATCGTCTTCTCTTCTTCATTGTACTTGATTTGGTGTGTCACCTGTCTCTTGTTTGTCTATAGATTAGCACAAAAATGTCATTGCAAACGAAGTGAATAGGGCACAGGCCTCAGCACCTGCCACTTTTAAAACTCTTTAAAAGATTCCCTTGTTTATTTTGTAGACACCCAGGGGGGGCACTTAAATAACTGCATTGAAACAAACAATGCCAGTGATGATTAAGGAGCCTTTTCACATGAAAATTCACTTCAGAAAAATGTTTTGCAGATGTACTGAAGAAAACTGTATCACTAAGAACCACTCAAAATACTTTGGTGGACCAAAACACCTTTATATTTCTTCTGGCAGCCTGCCAAGTTCACTGCCAGCTTGAAAAGAATTCTATAGCTGGAGGCTAGAGCAGAAACTGCAATGATTTAAAAGAGAATTGGCTACAGTAAGAACGATAATGCCCTATATCGTTAAAATGCAACTGGCATCTTAGCCTCCCTACAGCTCTTTGAAAATGTGCTTACTCTTCAACTATTTACAAGGAAAAATGCAGAGACAATTGAAATCACAGGAAATAAAAATTATTTTAAAGGACGGAGAAGTATTTGCCAAATGATTTATCAGTGGTACTTATAAAATAATGACGTTCTCAACTGTTAAATGAGTAAGAAATCCAGGCAGAAATTCCACTCGTTATGAAACTCACCCAGCAGACATAAACCGTTTTCATGATGTCCTAAATTAATTAATGCAGACTGTAAACACAAGAACAGCTGGCTTAAAATTAAGATGTAAACACAAATGGACAACGTCCTGATGCCGTTGGTTTACATCTTAGCATTTAGCAGAAACGATGATATCTTTGGTTACTTTTCTTTTCTGGATGATTTTAAAGAACTAAGCTGTGGTCTGGCTAGCTCCAAGGAATCTGAGAAAGTCCATGAACCAAATTAAAAGGATCTCTTGGGTACTTGCACGGAAAACCGAGAGAAACATCTTATCTAGTTCAGATGTATAGTATGCAGCGAAGACACGCTTTTAAATTTAGGGCTCCACACATTATAAAACATATAAAACTTATTTCTTCCTCATGTGGGAAGGAGTAAAATTCTCCTTTGAATTGGGTTCATATACCTCCCCACTTAAATTTACTCCCAGGAATCCACACATGTCAATGCGATAGTCAAGAGTAATTTGCTAGAAACTCAACATAGAAATGCAGAGAGGGATCACTCAGTCTAGCACACCATCCTTCAATGCAAGCCAAAGCTTAAGTAAGTTATGCATGGTACCTGGCCTTAGGGGGCTCAAGGCTCAAGGGGAAACAGTTGCTCAAATGCCTATTGGCAGCCAAAGGTAAAAATTACTCTCGTGGAAGTGTGTAGCAAGTGCAGTGAGAACATCAATGAGAGAATATTTTCTAAAAATTCAAAAGTGTATGATCAGATGAAAACTGTAGGAATGAGGATTTTTGGTGAATTTATTGCAAACTCCCACAGCCAAACCCTTCCGTACAGTCACAAGAGCACGCTTTGTCAGTTCTACCTTTTCCCACTTGTGGAAGCAAGGAGTCACCTGTGGAGCATGAAAACTGACCACAGTGAACTTAATTCAACATGCATTTACTGTTTCATTTTCTCTGGATGATTTCATGCACCATCAATGTGCTAAATCTATATGGACTGGAGTCACCTCCTGAGTTCCAGATACTTAAGTTTGACTTCCTTCTTAACCTTCTAGATGCCTCGCTGGTTCCTCCAACTTACCACGTTCCCAGCTGGACTGACCATCTCCCCCATAACTTACATAAATGGGGCCCATCTTCCATTACCTAACCACACAGTTGTCTTAAGGCCAAACTGGGGCATCACTCCTATCTTTCCTTCCTCTAGGACTCTTACTCATGTCCAGTCACTCTGTTGAATCTACTCTGTCGATCTAACATCAAATGTGTGTTGAAATCCTAACCTCCAATGTGATAGTATTAGGAAGTAGGGCCTTTGGGAAGTAATTAGGTCATGAGGGTAGAGTACTCCCCCTACCACATTATTACTGCCTCCAAGTCATGTTAGGGACTATGACTTATTTTCACTTGTATCCCTAGTTTCTAGAAGAGTTATGAACACATAGTAGGTGATGAGGCTTCTTTTGGTGTTGAACAAATACATGTAACAGATTATGTGGCCTGCAAATATCTTCTTACCATTGGTTAAAATGATAGTTCTAAATATAATTATGTGTATTCATGTGACAAAGATCTAGATAGATCTATATAGGTCACATTTATGTAAACTCTAGGCAGATGATCATTGAGAACAGAAGTGATAAGGATGATGAGCTTTAAAACAACCAAAGATTCCAGGAAAACAGAAGATACCATTATTACAGAACACTCTAACAAGAGTCTCAAAGTATCATCTTGACTAGTGACATGGGGCCTTAAGATTCCTCCACTGGAAGTCAATGCGTTCAAGTTGAACATGAATCACCCAAGAATTCCTTGAAAAATGTAAATACTAATAAGAGACAAACCCCATTAAGTCTCTAGACACTTTAGTGCCAATTAGCCTATGGAATCATGTTCTGTCAGTGGAGCCCTAGGGATGGGGATTGAATCTGAAGATGACAGAGAAGACTATACCTCCTTCATTACTGTATTAAGAAATGTCACTACCAAGGCCTTAAGCTTTCCACACTTGGGTTGTCCACAGATAGTTAGCTTATATGTTGGCATATATGCATGTATATATATGTATGCATGTTTATAATCTTACTGACTATATGGCCTATGCTGTACTTTCCTTAGCTTCTCTGCTCCACAGATAATTTAAATTCCAAAAAAGTAAAAATAAAAATCGAGGACCACCAAAAAGGCTGCTATGTTGTTCCAGTGTCACTGAGGTATAAAACGAAATACACTAAATGGCACATATTTAAAATATATAAATGAATACACTAAATTGCACATATTTAAAATTTTAAATTGCCATTTTCACCTCTGTGAAACCATCACCACAATCAGATAAGGAATCTTTTTATCACCTCCAAAAGTTTCCTGATGTCCTTTTATAATCCATCCCTCTCTCTACCCCACCCCTCAAAACCACTTGTCTGATTTCTGTCACTGGAGATTGGTTAGTTAGCAGTTTCTAGAATTTTATGTAAATGGAATCATACAGCATGCACTTTTTTTTTGCTGCAAGTCTTATTTCACTCAGCATAAGGATTTTGAGACTCATCCATATTGTTGCATGTGTTAACAAACTTTTTACGTTACCAAGTGATGACATCTTTCAAACCATTCCTTCTACTATCATAATCATTGCATGAAAGAAAAGGCATTTTTCACCGTCAAAAGGAGAAAAAAAATATGTGCTCTAAATAAGGACAGTGGCTCTCCAGAATGAAGAATTGGCCATCCTATGCTGCTGACAAAGAGTGGGGTCCTTAGGCAAAATCATGTAAGCCCCATCACCCAAAGGCAGTCCTTCTCCTGGCCACGAAGGGAGAAGAGCGACCCCCTCACAAAGCCCTGTACTCCTCCTCATTCAAGGAGGGAGAAAAGCAGATCCCTCTTGAGACCTGTTTCCATGGTAACCAGCCAGCAATTGACAATGTGGCGGCAGTTGGGCCTCCTGAAGGGGAAAATCTTCAACAGAGACCAGGCCACTGAGAGGCCCAAGAAGGGACAGCTCATTCCCAGGCCTCGTGAGGACGCCCCAGGAATCACCGGGCTGTCCCTTTATTGGGAAAAGCCCTGACAGATTTACCAAAGAAATGGATGGAGAAGGGAAGACAAGACTTTCTGAATCAGGCTGGCCCACCACCTGGCACCTGGCAAGGCCATGATGATACAGAAAGAGCACAGGCCCTAGACGGATGTCACCTTAGAATCGGTGACTTGGAGCAAGGTCATTCAACTCCATAAGGTTCAGTTTCCTCCATAAAATTAGGCAATACGGGGGCCTCTGCATGGGATAACTCCTGAAGGCATCACTGGAGGTTAGAGCCTATTTGCTTGCCTTCATTTCAGTGAGTATATACCTGTCTTCTACAATGCCCTGGCGGCCAAAAGGGCAGAGACAGGCATCTGCGGGCAGTGTTTTAGACCTGGAAGGGCTAGAAGGCAACAACAGTGCATAAATATTTCAGATGAGGAAGGGGATTAACTCTGGACACTCCCTGCCCCCCCCCATTCCTCTCCAAGACAGCCCTCGGGAAGGCCCCATGTTGCCAGCATCTGTGGTTCTATGTGAGAGCACAAACACCCATCAACAGATTTCACATAGTCTTCGCCATTGGCTCCCAGAATGGTCTATCAGATCTCCGGGGGTTGGTGGTTCCACCCACAGACAGCCTGAGAGCAAACCACATGGGTTAAGAATTCGGTGCTTGTGGCAGGTGCGCCCAGGTTCAAATCCTAGCTCTGCCTTGATAACTGGGTAACCCTGGATGTGTTATTGAATATTCTAAAGTCTTAGTTGCTTCATAATAATAATTTATTTCATAGAGGAGCTGCAGAATCATTGTAAAAATATGTAAAGTGTTTAGCGAATTCAGATTTTTCTCTGGGCTAAGGTAAAGACTTTCTTAGGGTTATTCTCTCTTTTAATCCTGCCCTAGACATCGCTTCTGCTGTGAGTAACCCAACATAGGCCAGATGCCCTATTAATGGGAGAGAGAGTACAAGGCCAGCCATCAGGCAACTTTGAAAAGTAAAAGATCTACATCATTTTCAATACCCTCAGAACAACCTGTGAAAGTTTATGAAATGCAAACATTTTGGAGAGCGTAATTCAGTAGGTTCGTTTAGGGCAGAGTTCTCTACTGGTCTATTTGTGTCGTTGTGTTTTTGAAGACTCCCCAGTTGGCTCCAGTATGTAGCTCAGATGGAATACCATTGCTCTAGAGCAGGGGTTGACAGAGTTTTCCTGGGAAGGGCCAAATCTTAAATATTTTAGGCTTTGTAGGTCATGAACTACATTCTCTGTAACAAGCTCTTTGGTTTTTTTAAAACCCTTTACCAATGTAAAAACCATTCTTAGGTGCAGGCTGTACAAACACGTGGTGGCCGATTTTGGCCCAGAGACTATTGCTTGTTGAGTCCTGGTCTAGAGACCTTAGCCCTGGAGTTTCCACATTCTTTGGTTTGACCCAGAATTCAGTGACACATTGACCCCATTCCCTTTGGCCCACTCGGTGGTTCCCCATCCTTGATTTGCCCCCCTCACTCTACACAAGCTACTGCAGGGCTGCACTGCAGCTGAGAGCAAGAACTCCCCGAAGGCTGCGGAGAGACGAGTGTTGGCAGAGCTATTGCGTTCCCACCGGAAGAACAAGAGTCCGCACCATGCTGAACCCAAGCATGCATCTGTGCCTCTGCCGCCAGAGCGTCGTCATTCACAAGCATTTTTTGAGGGCCCTTCATGTAATTCATCCTGCAGAGAAGTAGAAAATTGCTATACTTGCACGCAATAAACTTCTGGCAATAAAAATTGGGACTGTGTACCATTCCTTTCTGATGGGTGAAGAAGGAGCCTCCAGGGACCGCCCGGGTTTTGTTAAAACCCGGAGCCACTGATGGAGACCCGTTATGTAACTGGTCATGGCCAACTTTGCACTTCCTGCCCAAGGTGCAGGTGGGATGTGCGGAGATGTCCCTATCAGAGCTAGGGCACTGGCTTCCGGATGAGAATAAACTCTCTCCCAGCCTCTACACAGCTCTTTAGATGTTGTGCTACGGAACTCCAGAGGCCTCTTAGGGGCGAGAGGTTCTGTGCTAAAGCGGAACAGGCAGGAATCAGTGGTTGATCAGCTTCTTTTTGAAGTTAGGAGGCCGAACATCAGTTCCTTTTTTTTTTTTTTTTTTTTTGGTGTTTTGGTGTTTTGGTGTTCCACTTGGTCGACAAGCTCACCTCATTCCTAGAGTGTTGTCCTTTGAAGAAGCAGTTTCAAATGACAGCTAGCTCCTCTGGAAGCTCCTATTAGATACAGGAAACCCATTTTCTGTGTCATAAGATGGAGATGTTTTTATTTTACCAGGTCTCTTGGGACAGATGGAGCCTGTTTGGAAAAGTGCTTTGATCAGGACTCCTGGGGGGCCTTAGCCCGTTGAGCGTCTAACTCTTGATTTTGGCTCAGGTCATGATCTCAGGGTCCTGGGATCGAGCCCCATGTGGGGCTTGGTGCTCAACAGGGAGCCTGCTCGTCCGCTCCCTCTCCCACTGTGCTCTCTCTCTAATAAATACTTTTTTTTTTTTTTAAGAAAAGTGCTTGGGGTTGAAGGGGGTGCAAATACGGGTGGGGGAGTTTGGTGGGGACAGGTTAAAGAATTAAGTCACTTTTCCACTGAGGGAGGGAGAACGATGAGAAAGGGAAAGCGATGGGTATAGCCAGAAAGATTGTGAAACCATCGCCTCTTGGCTTCTCTCCCAGGTTTTTAACAGTGTTAGGAAATGCATTAAATGCTTGTGTTTCAATACATTTTGGACGGAAACGGTGAAGATACTGAGCTTCTTGCTGGGCGTGATACAGGGTGGGACAGAATGGGAGCAGTACAGGTGAAGGAGGAAATGGGAAAATAGAAAAGACATGGTGTCAAGCCCTAAACCCTTCCCAAAACCATGGGTGGTGCTGGACACTTCCTCCAGATGGTGTAATTAGCTGTGGCTTAAAGTTAATTAAATCCCCATTTCATGCTATTCCTTTATTTATGTTATTATTAATTTCGTAGGGGCTCCATCTAACTTCTGAGTCACATCTGGTTGCCTTAGCTCACATTTTTAGTGCAAGAGTAAATACGAAGTGGTAGATTTATTTCTCTCTTTTTTCCAAAAAAAAAAAAAAAAATCAATAACCAGTTTGCAATGCCTTTGATAGAAATTCAATGACTAACATAAGGTTTTACTTTATCAAGAAGCTGGGATATTGTCAACAGCCTTCCAAGAAAGCAACTGATTCAAAATCCAATTGTCAAAACATTCACTGGGCACTCATCGCATGCCAAAACAGTGTGTGCGGTGCTGGGAAGATTAAGAGACATAAGATGCATTCTGCCTCCTTGGAAGAAATGTCACCAAATAGCGTGCATGGGACCAGCAGAGCGATTCCAATGTGCATTATACAGGGACAAACATGGCAGAGACTATGTGACTCACTCAGCAGGATACGGGTCTATAACCTACCATGTTGACGCTGAAGACCGCAAAACCACAGCCGTCAAACACCTGCTGGTTCTGGGTAAGTGGAAACTTCACATCCCTTCAGTGGACATTCCAAAGGCTTTCTGCCTAAATTAGCTAGTACTTGGGGAAGAATGACCAGGAAGTGTTTGTGAGGGATTTACCACATGCCCAAGCTTCAACATTGCCTCTTGAGGAATCACTCCTAGAGGACTCATGGTTACCTTTTGAAACAGCTTTCAAGAAAAACAAAAAAAATCAAAAATATGCTTTTCCAAGAGTCTGATATTCCAGTGGCCTAACGAGGCATCCTGGGAATGGCCTGAGACGGGAATGGCTGGAGATACAGCCCTGCCTGAGGTGTAGGAGTCAGTGGGGTGGGGGGGAGTGAAGCCTAAGTAGCCCATAGAGGGACACAACAGCAGCAAGGTGAGAATAAGAAAGCAGTCGCCCCAAATCAAATTTAATTCTTTCCTACTTGTACTGGAAGTTCTCAACCCACGCCGTATCCACTGGCACATAGCCTATATTTGATAAATATTTGTTAAAAGAATATATAAGGGGCACCTGGGTGGCTCAGTCAGGTAGGTGGCTGCCTTCAGCTCAGGTCATGATCCCAGGGTCCTGGGTTGGAGCCCTGCATCAGGCTTCCCGCCCGGTGGAGAGCCTGCTTCTCCTTCTCCCTCTGCCTGCTGCTCTGCCTGCTTGTGCTCTCTCTTTCTCTCTGTCAAAAAAAAAAAAAAAAAAAAAAAAAAAGAAGAAGAAGAAGAAGAATATACAAATATGGATGAAAGGTCTAAAAGAAGCCCTTGAGAAACATAGCAAGCATTTGCTTCTCAGAGTCAAATTATATTTAAGGTATCACTTTAAAAGTCCTCGACGATAATGCCACAGAGACCATTTCCACGGGGAGCCAAGTTGTGAGGACTCTGAAACTTGCAGGTAGATGCAGGCAAGACCAGAGATTGCGATAAGTAAAAGTGATTAACTGAGAAGCTGGTGGGGGTGGGGGGGGAGACTCAACTTCGCCAAGGTTCAGAGATAACAGAAACATTTCACCAAATGCAAGGTGACTGTCATTGATTTCGGGGAAAGCTCGTGGACAGAACAGGGAGATTCAGATACAGCTTTCAGGTGAAGACCTCAAGGGAATCCAGCTCATGGAGGCAGCCCCCAAGTCCCATGGGAATCCAGCTTCTTTCTGGGAAACCTGAACAAGAAAGAATTCAGAGCTCTGGAAACGAGGCAGGAGCAAAGTGTCCCAGTAAGCATAGGAACACGGAAAAATTTCCTGGGAATGTCAACTACCAGCAAATGTATATTTCAATGAGATGCATAATCCAAGTTCATGAACGTGTGTCAAGAAATGAAAACTCTGGGCGCCTGGGTGGCTCAGTGGGTTAAGCCGCTGCCTTCGACTCAGGTCATGATCTCAGGGTCCTGGGATCGAGTCCCGCATCGGGCTCTTTGCTCAGCAGGGAGCCTGCTTCCCTCTCTCTCTCTCTGCCTGCCTCTCCATCTACTTGTGATTTCTCTCTGTCAAATAAATAAATAAAATCTTTAAAAAAAAAATTTAAAAAAATTAAAAAAAAAAAAGAAATGAAAACTCTGTGGTTTTCATTGGTGATGATGGTGGGGAAAAGGGGGAAAAAAATCAGTGAAAATTGCAGCTCTCTTTTACTACATAAAAGGAAACAACACCCCAGAAAGATGAAAGCGGCTTGCTCAAGGTCTCATACACAGCTGAAAGTCTCTCAGATCTGTATATGAAATGGGGCGCCTGGGCGGCTAGGTGGGTTGAGCATTAACTCTTACAGGTCATGATCTCAGGTTGTGAGATCAAGCCCCACCCCCGCACTGAGCGTGGAGCCTGCTTAAGAATCTCTCCCTCCTCCTCTCTGTCCGCCTCACCAATAAATAAATAAATAAATAAATAAATAAATAAATAAATATTTTACAAAGCTACACATGATTTTTTACCTGCTGGTATGTTATCTGTTTTTCTACTGGAATATCATTTCCATTAAAATGAGAACTCCTTGTTTGTTTACTGATGCATCCCCAGCATCTGGAGCAGGGCCTGGCATAAAGTAGGTGCTCGGTAAAATTGTGTTAAATGAAGGAATGAATGACATGCCAAGATTCTTATCGCAATGACCTTCAGACTACATCATACTGTGTCTTAAACCTAGGGACCTGGAACCACGGACATCAGCAAGTATTTATAGTGTACACATCACATGCCTGGCACTGTGTTAGGTTGCTTGGTGGGCAAGGGTGTGTGTATGTGTATTGGTGAGGACTCTTTCGGAAGCAAAATTCAAACACCCAACTGAGCCTAGCCTAAATATCAAAAGAGATGTGGGAGGTAGAGAAGACTGGCTGGTTCATATAACTGGGAAGTTCAAGGTAATGCTTGCAAGAATGACTGGAAATCCCAGCACCAAAAAAGTTCTCCAGATTTTATTACTCTCTCCATTACTCAAGGCTCTGCTTTTTCTCTGCATTGGCTCTGTTCTTTGTCAGAATTTCTCTAGATGATAGCCCTGGTAGTTCTAGGCTTACATTTCACTCACTTAGCAGTGGAAATAAAATTCATTTGTTCTAACAGTTCAAGGAAAACCCCAAGTACTGTTCTTATTGGTCCAGGATGGATTATGTGCCCACTCGCAATGAGCTACTGACCAATGGGATATGGTAATTTGCTTATACAGGTGTGAGTCAGGCACCCATACATGGAGCCTGTGATGGCTAATGGACTGGACTAAGAGTAATTCCCGAAAAGGATCTTGGGGGTGCCCCGTACAAAATAAGAGATGCTGGGAAGGTAAAGGGTCCATATTCCCACCCCAAATCAGGATTGGTAGTAAAAACAGTAAGAAAAGTCCCTAAGTTTTAGGGACTTTGGCTCTTTAGCTTAATTTTTGTTGAGGAAACTCACAATTTATAAATTACCAAATAACACTTGGTGAAGATCAAGTCGGAATTTGAAGTTATGTAGCAGGAGCATCATGTATCGCTAACTTTGGAAAGGTCAATTTCCTTTTAGTATTCAGTTCTGTGCTGTTTACACGGACAGCCCTTCACCACCAGTGGCTTGACCTCTACATCTCCCCCTTCCAAGCCATCTCTGAAGCTTGTTCCCATCTTCAAAACAAGCTGCTCAAGCACTAAGCTATTTTATTGTGCTTCGCCTCTAAAGAACAAAAATGAATAAAAGATGAAAAAAGAACTCAGGGTGCCTGGGTGGCTCCATCAGCTAAGCATCTGCCTTCAGCTTGGGTCATATCCCAGGGTCCTGGGATCGAGCCCCACATTGGGCTCCTTGCTCAGTGGGGAACCTGCTCCTTCCTTGCCACCCCCCTGGAAATAAATAAATAAGATGTTTAAATAAAAACACATTGGGTTCTCATAAACTTAAAAATGCTCAAGTATGACCCTCCTTAAGGTGTGGCAGAAGCCCCAAATCTTAATCCTTAGTTGAATGTTTATTGGACCACGTTTGACTGGGAGTTCAAGGGTCGAAGAAGAAAATGAAAGAAAGTGCACCAAACTTCAGAAATGTAATATTTTAGTTCTCAAGTCTGCTGACTGCACTTACTTCTTGTCCATACCTTTTAGGACTTTTACGTACGAAAGAGGTGCCTATCTGTTCGACAGAACTTACTTTCTGCTACAACTGTTTCTTAAACTTAAGTTATTCACAGTCTTTGCTCTATTTGCATAGCCCCTCTACAAATACTTAGTGCTTCCCATTAACTCCCCTTTCCCCTTAAATACATCCATGTTTAAAAGAAGATCTGTATCAGGGACATAAATGGAACACCAGCATTCTCAAGGTAAACAGAGAGTAACAATGTTATTAAATTCTAGCTCCACAATGTTCCCTGGCAAGGCTTTAAGTCAAAGGTGGGCTCTCTCTTTGTTAAAAAACAAAACAAACAACTAAGTGACCAGCAAAGACCAAAGAATTGTTAAAGATACCTTAGCACCAAACTTGAACTTCCTTCCTTGATTTAAATAAAGGGACTGAAAAAAAATTGAAAAAGGCAAGAGCTGGGACGCCTGGGTGGCTCAGTTGGTTAAGCAGTTGCCTTCGGCTCAGGTCATGATCCCAGCGTCCTGGGATTGAGTCCCACATCGGGCTCCTTGCTCAGTGGGGAGCCTGCTTCTCCCTCTGCCTCTGCCTGCCATTCTGTCTGCCTGTGCTCGCTCTCTCCCCCTGTCTCTCTCTGATAAATAAATAGAATCTTTAAAAAAAAAAAAAAAAGGCAAGAGCTTCCTCACTAAGGAATATTCTATAAAGCCTTGTCCATGTGCCACCTAAAACAATCACATCTCATCCATGACCACATGAGTGGCGGAAGCAGCAGGCCAGAGGAATTAAAGAGAAAGGTGAACTTGGTAAGGGGTACTGGGGAAGATTTCCTGGAAACAGTAGCCCTTGAGCTTGGCCTCACAGAGCGGGTGTGGCTCTGACCTCTCTGCCAAGGCAAACATCATGTGGTTAGGCTGCACAAGCCAGGAAGGCTCATGGTCAGGTTTCCCTGAAGGCCTAATTCCCAGGCCTGTCTGAGTGTCCTCAAGGCCAAAGTATTTGTATAGGGAGTTAAGAACCTCTGTTCCATTCTCTCTTCAATCATTTTTACTTATTTATTTATTTATTTATCTATTTATCTATTTGGTTTTGTTCTGCATTGTTTTTATGGCACCTTCTTACTCCAGTTAGCATTTGTTTCCTAGAATTATTTTGCTCAGCACATAATCGTTGTCCTTAAAGGTGTTGTTCTCATCGGGACTCTGTGTGTGTCACCATTGTCCCCTACGACAATGCCAGCCCCATGAGAAGTTCAGTTGGGAAACTGGGCCAGAACTACACTCGGAAAGACCTACCAGGCACTCTCCACCATAGTGAACACTGCCCGTGGAAGGATCTCAGAATGCATCCTACATGCCCATCGAGAATGTACCTGTGGTCCATCTCACTGTATCTCACCCCTGTCCCTTGGGATGGGCCCCAAACCTCTTCTCGCCAGTAATAAAGAAAGCACACTTTACAAAAAGGCCGTTCATCTATGAACATATTGGCTAGGATAACACATCTTAGAGCTAAATGTGTCATTGTAAATGGACTCATTTTATGTCTCCACATACTGTAGATGTTTAAAAAAAGGCATATGCACAGAAACTATGGGAACTGAACCATAGTATGAGCCCATGAGCTTAGACTCGGGTATAATCTGACTTTCGTGTGGCACATTTTCTTTCTTCAATATTTTCTTAATGGAATGGAGGAGAAAGCAAAAGGAGACAGAAGCAAACACAGAGGATTGTATTTGGACAAACAGAAATACATTCAGCATGTCTTAAATTATCTGTCATCACCAGGATATTTTGTGATTTTAAAACACTTTGTATGATAATATACAACTGAGTATTACGTGATGCCACCATAATTTTTTAAAAGCTCATCTTCCAGCATCTAATTAATCACCAGGTCGTCTTTCTTCTACCACCAAAATACATCTGGAATTTTTATGTATGGGTAAATAAAAATACATTTTATTTATGGGACTCCCCATCTGTATTGCCAAGGTCCTCTCTCATTGGACAAATGGGAAAGCCTCTATCTTGGTCTCCCTCTTTGCACCATTGTTGTCAAATGGCAACAAGAGGAATCTTCTAATCCTATCATCCCATTGTTAAATCCCTCAGAGGCTCCTCACCGATCTCAAGACAGGAGTCTCGATTCCTTCTGGAAGACTTTAAGGCCCAGCATTTTTTTTTTTTTTTCTTGGCATCTTTCTCTCTCTCCAGATTCATCTCACCACAAGCTTCCCCCCTACCCCCGGATTTTTTAAAGATTTATTTATTTATTCTAGAGGGAGAGGGCAAGAGAAAGAGTGCTAGTGAGTGGGGGGAGGGGCAGAGGGAGACAATTTTCAAGCACACCCCCCGCTAAGCAGGGAGCCCAACGCATGGCTTGATATCATGCTCCTGAGATCTTGACGCCAGCCGAAATCAAGAGTCAAACACTCAACAGACTGAGCCACTCAGGCACCCCTCACCGCATGCTTTTTATTTTGTGGACCTTGAGCTCTGGCCTAGAGACCTGCATTCCGGTGTTGAGGTTAGAAGCAAGAGCTGCGGCCAGACTTCCAAGGGCCAAATCCTGGCTTCCCAACTGAGTAGCTAATTGCGTGATTTTGAACTAGTTACTTAAACTCTCCGCTTACTTCACCCATGTCTTACTTCACCAGTAAGACCCATGTCACAGACCCATGTCTTACTTCACCAGTAGAGGCAATGATGGCTCCCGCTGTTCAGATTATCATCAAGATCATGTGAGTTAGAATAACTTTTAGAGAAGTTATAGAATGTATAAGTCACGAACATGAAAGGTGCAGTAGAGGAACACAGTCAATGGTATTGTAATAGCATTGTATGGTGACAGATGGTAGCTACACTTGTGGGGAGCACAGCAGAATGTATAGACATATATGTATAGACGTATAGACTATGTTTTACACTTGAAGCTAATGTGACATTGTGTACCAAGTATACTTCAGAAAAATAATAGTAACTTAGTACAGAACTGAACTAGCCAGAAAGACTTAGGGCCTTTTAAGACTTTTTTCTCTCTGGGAAATGGACCTTCTTTCCCTACCTCCTTCCCACTTGGAAAATCCCAACTATTCACCAAATTCTGTTACAGGCTGAATTCTGTCCCTCCCAAAATCCATATGTGAGACCCAAATCCCCAGTACCTCAAAATGGGACTCTATTTCAAGATTGGGTCTTTAAAGAGGTGATTACATTCCAAGGAGGTCATTAGTTGGGGCCTAATCCAATCTGACTGATGTCCTTAGAAGAAGAGGAAATTTGGACACAGACCAAACAGAGAGACCATGTGAGGACCCAGCCCAGAGAGCAAGTGGCCATCTGCAAACCAGGGAGACGGCTCAGGACAAACCAAAGCTGGCACACCTTGGTCTTGGCCTTTCTAGCCTTCAGACTTGTGAGAAAATACATTTCTGTTGTTTGAGCCACCTACTTTATTTTAGTAGTATTTTATTACGGTAGCCCTAAAAGCTATTACAGATTTGCAGATTTGGGGCTTAACAAGCCTCCACAGTCATGAGAGCCAATTTTAAAAATTCTTTCTCTCTGTCTCTCCATAAATGGATGGACAGATAGATAAGTGGATAAATGGATCTATATAGATAGATAGATAGATAGATAAGTTGATCTTTTCAGAGCTGTCCTTATCTCTATCTCTCTGTTTCTATCTCTGTAAAACCCCCTTGGTGTAGGTTCTCAGGACACCTGCATGCTTTCTTCCAGCACCCAGACAGCACCCATGGGATAGAAGGTTGCACCTCTGATCTTGTGGTCACTATCCACCTCTCCCACCAGATGGTGACATCCTGAAGTGAGAACCCAGCTCTGCTGTTCATTGCTGCTCGCCAACACCTACAGTGCTATATCAGTGTGGGACAAATATGTATGGAAAATCCACTGTGGAGACATATTGTTTTTTAACCAGGTCTTTGCTCTTATAACTCCCAAGAAAATTAAAGGAACACATCTTTTTATAGAGATGATCAATATATTTTCCAATATGATGAATATATGGATTATCTCCCTGTTGGCTTCTTCAAATCAATATTTTACTGAGTTTATATGTTCAAAGAGAGAAAATGTTTACTACGAATTCCCTATTATTATGGGTCCTTGTACCTAGAGTCATAGAGGTACATTCAACATAAGTGGAGTGGGTGAGAAATGGAACAGCCGTGATTGACAACAGTGACAACAGATTCTGGAGGAAGAAGCAAGAAGGGGAAGTGGGAATGTGCTGATCACATTCTGTAATTCTATATTTAATATTTCCAGGCAAATAAATTCTGTCACTTCTGGGAGACTTAGCTTTGCTGCAGGGCACGACATATTAGCCATGATTTTTTTTCCCACTATTTTTGCATCTCGGATTGCAAACTTCTGGTTCTTAAATAAAAATAGTACCACCGTTCTTATTTGTAAAGTCACCACGTGGCACAGAGAAAAATGCACTGGTGAAGCCTCAATGATGAGTACTCCAACTGTCATTAATTGTGTGGGTTTTTTTGAGATACTTTCCTTCTCATTATCTGGTTTCTCAACTCCGAAATGTCTGTCATAATGAGGGAGTGACTTAGTGTTTCTAAAGACCCTTCCAACAATAGTAGCTAAGTCTGAATCATCAGCTCACCTGGGGGGAAGGGGTCCAAGAAGGCCAGTGTTCGCCATGCCACATCTTCCAAGATTTCATCAGAAAGTATCCGTCACAAAGTATCTCATTTAAGTATTTCTGGGGGGATAAAAATCCAATGATTAAGAAATTGGTATTGTGATAGATGTGGGGGAAAATGATGATGAGCATGAGACCCCCATCCTCCTAGAGACAGGAGAGTCAATGGGCACACAGAAGCCCTGGGTGTTGCCGAATTCACATCTGGGAGCTCCTCTCGTAATCCTGTATGTCGTGAATGCTTACTGGAGGGAGTGAGGTCTACTGAGACAGTGAAGATGATTAAGACTTGTCTGGGTAACAGTATGGGGTTGGTTGGGGGTGCAGGACATATTCCAAGCAAAGATTTGCAGCCACACTGCACTCCTCATGCCTCCTTCTCTTATCTTTACTGTCTTGGTATGTTTCATCATTGCCTCCATCTGGAAGCTCGGCTCAGATGAACTCTGTTCATCCATACCCCACCCATCCTTCAAGACTTGAGTAAAATACTATCCCTCCCTAAAAGACTTCTCTGATGCCCCAGATAAGAGGGCAGCTCTCTTGGGTTCCTGGGTGGCTCAGTTGGTTAAACATCTGCCTTCTGCTAAGGTCATGGTTCCAGGTTCCATGCTAAGGTCAAGATACACATCGGACTACCTGCTCAGTGGGGAGTCTGCGTCTTCCTCTCCCATTGCCCCTTCTCCCTGCTCATGATCTTTCTCAAATAAATAAATAAAATAAAATAAAATTTTTAAAAATATGCTAGCTCTCTCTGTAATCACATGAACATCCAGAGATAGACTGAAAGACCTTTCCTCCATTATAACCCCAACAGTGGGTCACCTTACACAACCCTATAAAACTGGGCCCCACAAGGCATAAACGTGTGTTCAGGAAAATAATGGTAAGAAAATGGTTTATATCATCAGTATACACTCTTGAGAAAAAAACAAAATGAAGATAACCACACAGACTATAGCAATTCCTTTATTTATTATTTTTAAAATTCTCTTCTTTTTCTCGTGTTCAGTACTTCCCACACCAAAGAGTGTCTACCAAAAATATATCCAACATGGCTCTTTGACCTTTCTGGTCACCTTTCTCTGCTTCACTAAAGTTACTCTCTCCTTTCTGACATAATAACAGGGGGATGAGAGAAAAGGGGTGATAATATACATGCATTTCCCCCATTACACTAATATGAGAATGTATGCGATTAAAGTCTTATCTTCCTTACCAGGCCTGTGATTAACGTTGAAGCGGAGAGTTTCCGAGTCTGATTTTTAAAACTTCTACTAACAAAGATCCCTCCAAAACATAAGAATGTTCTTTCTCAGGGAGGAACGTATCCTTTTCTAACCTCCAAGGTTTCCCCATTATTATTCAATCAATTACTTAGCATTTATTCAATATGAACTTTGAGAAAGTCCAGTACCTTCTTACTCAAGTTTGGAGGGCCTATGATTTTCTCCATGTGATATTGTGATTTATAATAAGAAATATGTATTTGGACTTCGACCTGCTCCTGGAATAGAGCTCCTAAAAACCATTTCTTAGGTAATGAGAGCCATAGAAGTGTCTATTCTTTTGTTCAATAGTGACTTTTGGAAACCCCTTTAGTCACTTAAATTTGGAGCAGGTTGCCAGGAGAGCCAAAGACTTTTGGTCCCAAGCTCTCCCACTACCCCCAAATTAGGGGAGAAGAGAGGGGCTAGAAATTGAGTTCAGTTCTTAGGGGGCAATGATTTAATCAATCATGCCTGTGTCATGAAGCTTCCCTAAGAAATCAAAAGACAGGATTTGGGGAGAATGATTCACTTGGAGAAAGCATGGAAGCTCCTTTCCCCATAACCTTGCCTTAAGCATCCCTTCCATCTGGTTGTTCCTGAGTTATATCCTTTTATAATAAACCAGTAACCGAATACGTAAAATGTTTCCCTGTGTTCCCTGAGCCACTCTGGCACATTTCTCAAACCTTGCGGTGGGGGCTAGTGGACCCTCCAATCTATATAGCCAGTCAGTCACAAGCACTGGTGACAACCTGGTCTTATAATTGGCATCTGAAGTCGGGGTGGGGGGAGGTGGGGAATCTTGTAGGACTGAGCCCCTATCCTGTGGGATCTGCCCCCATCTCCTGGTGAATAGTGTCAGAAGTGAGTTGAACTGTAGGACACCCAGCTTGGGGGTATGGGGGGAAACCTTCACACGCTGGCGACCAGAATCAGATTCATTAGTCTCCAAATATAAAATTTAAATTTCAGAGGAGGTTACCTTAGGGAAGGCCTTCAGCCATGCTTTTTAATCTCCACAGTACACTACAGGATTGCTGGGAAAGAGGAGCTAATGAGGTCAGAGTCTGTATGAAGTCCAGTTAGGGTTGCACGAAAGGGAAGTTTTTGCTTCACATTAGTCTGCGTCTTTGGATACCGCTAGATGTTTTACAAATTCAGACCACTGATCAGAGGCAAAGTCAGAAAGGAATTAGTAAATGCCTTAAAAAAGTAAGAAAAAAAAAAAAAAGTCCGCCCCTCTGAAGAAAGAGCCCAGCAGGTGGCCTCATGATGGGCAAGTCAACAGACCATCTTTGTACACAAAGCAGAGCCCTTTTCTGATTCAGGATCTCAGAACTTCCCAGAAGGGGCCAAATATCAAGACCATGAATAAAGCTACGACACAAACACAGGAAGAACTGTTGACCCATAGTTGAAGAAGGAGTTAAAGGTATTTCCTTGAGAATTAAGCAAGCAATAAATCTTCTCATTCATGAGAATGACCCATGTTCTCTCACCCTTGCCTTTTATACAATTTTTCTCATCCAGCATAAAAAGAATTATCAAAACTTATGCTAGAAATATTATTAAGAGCTGGCCTGCCTGTTTCAAAATTACTCCCACAAGGAATCTCCACAGCAATTCAGGATAGGCTATGAATGTGATTGGATTAATTAGAACACATCAGAAAAATTTCAAGTGGGGGAAATAAAATTCTGATGGAAATTATTCCCAGGAACGCACTTAATGTATCAAAGTTACCATCTGAGTATTGAGATAGTGTGATAATTCACTAAATGGCCTGAAAGTATCCTAGTAAATTGGTGCGTGGCTATAAACACATATAATCTATTCATTATTTAAATCTCAAATACCTATTTAGGGTCTAATATGAGTTGACAAGAGTGTAGGTGCCCAGAACACAGTGGTGAACAAGCAGAAAAAAATCCTCTCCTCATGGACGGAGATAGGAAATACTTTCATGCCTTTAAGACCGTAATAAGAGGTGTGAAGAAAACAAAGCAGGTGAAGAAGATAGGGAGGTGTGAGTGGTAGAGCAAATGGTTATTTTAGAGAGGATAGTCCAAAAGAGTTCTCCAAGGAAGTTTCATTTCAACAGAGACCTGAATAATAGGGGACAGGCTATGAGAGATCTGAAGAAAATGTCCCAGCTGAATGCAAAAGTGGCAATGAGCTTAGGGATATAGAGTGCTATCATGAGAAAGGATGACTAAAACAGGTGTTATGAAGGAAAAAAAAAAAAAAAACTTTTGAAGGAAGAGACACAATGATACCAACAGGTTGGATGGGTTACCAATGAAGATGTTGCATAGTCCCCCAAAGAATAAACATATGACTATGAGAAGGACCTACTGAGCTGTTTACACTGTCAGCGCTTGGGGATGTGGAGTGGCTCAGACATTCACAGACAACAGCGCAAAAAGGGAGTAGTAGTAAATTGTCTGACAGCATGCATCTCAAAGCAAGTGGTGTTTAGGGAAGAGGAGACGGGAAGTGATCTAGAAAGAGCAATGAGAAAGAAAATAAAATGAACTATCTCCAGGCTCTGGTCCAAGATCATGGGAAACAATCTCCTCAAAGGGGAGCCAGGTCTCAGAGCACAATCCTGAAGAGAATGTTCAAATTATAGGATACAGGATATTTTGCTGATGATCACGAAGCTCAAATGCCACAGTTCTGGAGGTTGGAGAAGCAGTGGAAATTGAAACAAATTTGGGGCTTTACTGAGTCACGTATCGTATGGGGCCATTAAGAGTTACAGATGGGTCAGGATCCCGTACCTTTCTTTCAGGGTAATGCAAAAGATCAGAATGGGTCATAATAAAAAGCCACCGAGGCAGTATGCTAAAAAGATGAAGCATTCCAATTTTCTGTATTTTCCTTCATCCCTACACACAACATTTGATCGATATCCAGCTTTATTAGCTACTCTAATATAAATTTTAGAGGGTGACATGTTATCTGGAAGGATATTGAGATTTCAGATAGCAGCTGCACTTCCAATTGATAGAACTTTTGGGAGCTGAGAGATAAAACTGACTTCCCATACCCCAACAGCACACATCAACTCGGCCAAGAGAACGTCTCCAAGATGCCTTATGCCTCAATGCCAAGGGTGCGTCACCCATATGCACTGACTTTTCTATTTCGGTGAACAGAAGGGGGAAATGGCACCATCAGATAAGATAACATGATGAATGCTCTCAGATTGTACTTGTACTTTGTGAATCCTGGAGCTCTAAAAGTTCCTTGATTTCGCTGAAGCCTGGGAAATCAGTTGGAACTCAAGCTGGGTATGTCATGTGTAATGGGTCAAGCCTCCCCCTCCCTCAGCACCTCAAATACAGCGTTCAACCCGCTCAGCCTAAATTACAAAGTGAGTTGTCTCCCCCAAGCTCACAAGGTTCATGCTTCTCCTTTAAACTTCAAAGATAGTTATTGACAGTGTGTGAGGAGTCCGGCTCCTTATCGCCGACTGTTTCATTAAGACACTCCGTCTCTCACGGTGGAATGGGCTGAGCTTCCACGGCACTTAGGAAAATCAGGACAGAGAGCAGAACAAACAGACGGAAAAGAAAATAGAAATAAAAAAACGAATCAATACACTGGCAAAGGAAGGGGAGTGGGGGAGAGAAAAACCTAATGAGAAAATACGAGGGGTAAAGCAGTGTGCCTTTCTCACTATTCAAGTAATGATTCACTCCGTTTGCAGCTCACTGTGCCTCTATCGAATTATGAGGCTTAGTTCTGAGCACCGCTAGAAAGCATCCATTAGCGAAGAACTTCACGCACACATGAACCAGAGAGGGGCCCTACCCAGCTTTCTACTTCTTATTGAAATCTGCTAGTTCACTCTCAGGAAGAACAGGAAAAGCAACCGAGATCATTTCACTGATAATCTAAGAATAGTTTTTTGGCTACCTATGAGAGATTTGTGCCATGATATCCTCATTTCTGGCTCTCCTGAAATAGTATCAATATATGTAGGTAGAATGCCTTCTTAGATGGTAAATGGTATTTTCTCCCTGTTTCTCCTGCCATTCCTTCTGCCCATTCAGGTGTTCTTGCCACCCGTACAGGTTTTGCCAAGGATTTCTGGAAAGGTCCGTGGAAGGGAGAATGGAACCTCTCAGCAGTAACCAGTATGGAGAGAAAAGGCCTCATGATGACTCAGAACCTTCTAGAACAGACATTGCACAAGCCTTGGGGTCTGGGGGACCTTAGCGTGGGCTTGAATTTCCTGGCAGCTTGGAAACAGAAGTTCAGAGTTA
This sequence comes from Mustela lutreola, assembly GCF_030435805.1. Lineage (NCBI taxonomy): Eukaryota > Metazoa > Chordata > Mammalia > Carnivora > Mustelidae > Mustela > Mustela lutreola. The sequence continues at coordinate 30,719,597 of NC_081305.1, read as the reverse complement.
AATTATGGGGATTTATTGAAAATAAAGAATTTTATTTTTTTGAGTGTGTATCTTTTGAGTATCTTTGAGTATCTTGAGTATCTTTTGAGTGTGTGTCCTGAGATCCACACCTCATATACATATCAGCCTCTCTGCAAATGTATACATGCACACACACACACACACACACACCCATGTTTGTATCCTATCATAGAGAAGTGTCCTGAAACCACAGACACCAAACTATTAACGGGCCGCTTTTGAGGGTTGAGGTAAACCTGCAAGGGCAAGGAAAGAAAAGGGTATGATTGTTATTTATTTACGATTTCACTATTTATTTGTTTACTTTTTTTAGAGAGTGAGCACGAGCAAGCGTGGAGGGTGGGGAGGTGAGGAGGGATACAGAGGGAGAGGGAGAGAGTGAATCTTAACAGGTTCCACACCCAGAGTGGAGCCCCACCCAGGACTCAATCTCATGACCCTGAGATCATGATGTGAGCCGTACAGCTCAGTCTGCCTGAGATTTTCTCTCTCCCTCTGCCCCTCTCCTATCTCACACTCTAAGTAAGTAAGTAAATTAATAAATAAATAAAATCTGCTCTTTTTAAAAATCTTTAATCTTTTTTTTTTTTAAGGCAAAAAAAACAAAAAACAAAAAAACCACTTTACCAGGAGGTAAGAGAATAGAGAGAAGGCAACCCTTGGAGTGAGGCTGAATCACACTTAGAGCAGAGCTTTGGAGGGTAGAGCCTTCAGTCTTGCAGTTAGGGCTCTGACTTTGGTACCAGGCAGCATTTCTTTCAAAAGCAGAGGGCAAGTTGCCTTGGTCCGAAGATTCGCTAAGCTCCATCTGTTCCAATGTAGCAAGAAACAGCAACTGAAAGTCAACCGAAAAGAAAGCAAAATATGCATATTGCCTTTATACACAGAGCAGGCTGGATATTTGTCCAGAAAATTCTCATCTCCACTTATCAGAATTCCGGGAAAAAACATGTATGTATGTCCTCCGAGGTAAATATGCTGATGGCAAAATAGCCAGGTGACTATACTGATTCATTGTTTTTCCTTTAAAATTGAGGGAAGCAATAGTTATATGACATAATAAAAGACTCCAATTCAGATTATACTAGTTATTTGAACCTCAGTCAAAAAAAAAAAAAAAAAAAACAGTTGTTGCTTTTGTTTTATTTGAAAAGCATTTATAAAGTCCTGACTAGGGTCAGGCATTTACTGTGTGTTAAGGCTTAACACACATTCACATCTAATTTTTATAACCATACCATTGAAGAGACATAATTATTTTCCCCACTTTATAGATGAAAATGCAAAGGCACAGAGAGGTTACAGAATTAGCCCAAGGTCACACAGCTAATAAATGCCAGAGCTGGGATTCAAACTTGGGTCTGGAAACAAACTTTCTTTTTCTTTCTTTTCTTTTCTTTTTTTTTTTTTTTTTTTTAAGATTTTACTTATTTACTTTGAAAGAGAGAGGAGAGAGAGAGCATGAGCAGGGAGAGGGGCAGTGGGACAGAGAGAGAATCTTTTTTTTTTTTTTTAAAGATTTATTTATTTATTTATTTGACAGAGAGAGATCACAAGTAGACAGAGAGGCAGGCAGAGAGAGAGAGGGAAGCAGGCTCCCTGCTGAGCAGAGAGTCCGACACGGGCCTTGATCCCAGGACCCTGAGATCATGACCTGAGCTGAAGGCAGCGGCTTAACCCACTGAGCCACCCAGGCGCCCCCAGAGAGAGAATCTTAAGCAGACTCCACGATGATGAGCACAGAGCCAGAGGAGGGGTTCGATCTCAATACCTCAAGAGCATGACCTGAACCAAAATCAAGAGTCACATGCTTAACTGACTGAGCCACCCAGGCACCCTCCCACCCCCAAAATCAAACTTTCAACTGCTATCCCTTGCAGCTGCTTTGCTATAGGAGGGACAGGGTCATGTTTTCTGAGAGTAAAGACAAATGACATCAACAACATTCTGGAGCATTTCTTTTGGGGAAACTGAGGCACCCCACAGTTACTGCAGGTTGGGAATCTGTTCTTTGTGGAAATCTTCGGGGATCACGACAGTGTGTTATTATTATTCTCTGGCCAGGATGTGAGGTACCCCTCTTGCAATACACAAGCTGATGTCCCAAGAGCCATCTCAGCTCCCAGACTCTGCTTTTCTACTCATGTTCCAAAGCCGGAATTAGCCGGTTCAGGAAAGGGTCCGTTGTTCAGTTTTTAAAGATTTCAAACTTCTACTTAAATCTTCCAGCTTTAAATCATTTTTCTTTTATTCATTCTTCTGAGGTTTCTGAGGGATTGCCAATACTTGACTCTGCTTTGACAAAGCTATCCTTGGCTATCAGATTAGATAAGATGATGAATGGTACTTAAGACTCCACATAAGTTAAAAGCCCAGGAGTTTTAGTGGAAAACTTTCTCAAACACAGTTAAATCTTCTCGCTTGCAAAGAATGGAGGGGGCTGGGTTGACCGATAAAATAATCCAATTCATTGATGCTGCTGCTGGGATTACTGAAACCCAGCAACAGGGAGATTTTCTACATTTTTTCCCCCAAATAAGCCTCCACAGCCAGCGAAAATCCCCTGGGTTATGGGAGGAAAGCCTTGCATTCCAAATGGAAAACAATACCGAGATTAGGACCAGGGATAAAATTTTCATACTTTATAGATTCTAAATGTGAAGTCTCACATTTCTGAAATTGAAATTGGGCGCATGTCCTCATCACAGAGGTGGCGGTTATGATGTACCTGATTTGTCATTGTGTGCTCGGGGCAAACACGTGTGGAGGCTTAGTAGCAACCAGTTTGCAAGCAAATCCTAAGAAGACAACAGTAGACGTCCCCAAGCTGAATGTTGATCACCAAGACTCTTCGTGAGACCTCGCCAACCCAGATGAAACACTACTCGGAAGTGAAGATGTTTTAGGAATAATCTCTTGAGTCATTTCACTTAGACTTTCCTTTCTATGGTAATAAGTGAGTGTAAAACAAATCTTTCAATAGGTCAGACATGAAAGTTCTGAGTGCTCCCATTTCTGGGACACTGGTTTTCTTCATTGTTCTCAATTTGACATAAAATAACAATCTGATTTCAGTCAATGGTGTCTTAGAGTCAATGAAGTATGATAACGATCAAGTAGTATAACGCCCTGCTTATGAACTCTGTTTTTTTTTTTTTTAAAGATTTATTTATTTATTTATTTGTTTGTTTGACAGAGAGAAATCACAAGCAGTCGGAGAGGCAGGCAGAGAGAGAGAGAGGGAAGTAGGCTCCCTGCTGAGCAGAGAGCCCGATGCGGGACTCGATCCCAGGACCCTGAGATCATGACCTGAGCCGAAGGCAGCGGCTTAACCCACTGAGCCACCCAGGTGCCCCTGAACTCTGGTTTTGACATCAAATAACCTGAGGACAAAAGTTGAGCTTGACAGTAGATCCCTTTGGTTGATTTTCTCAAATGACTGGACCTCCTCTAGAAAATGCAGGTGCCCATTATACAGTAGGGATGACTGAGGGAGAGGATGCGTGGAAGACACTTAGCAGAGAACATATGAGCATTTAACCTGTGAACAGCGCTTGATCTTGATCTGCTTTGGCAGAGGCCTCACAACACCCTCTCTTTTTGCCTTTTTCCCTTGGGAGCAGAAGGTTCTAAAAGAATGGTGGTTGGCTCCCTCACTTGTTCTGCAAAACTATTCTAGTGGCCAGAGAAAAGTAAAATTCACTAATAAAAACTCACCGCCGAGTTGAGCATGCATGAGCCATGCGACCTTCCATCGTGACTCTGGAATATATCTAAGCCACAGAGGGCCCAATGAGGGCACCTGAAAGTGGAACGAAGAATAGTCAGCCTATCATAAGATGAACATTAATCAATGGGAAGCAAGAGACAGGGAAATGTCAGACTGACAATTTCCTGCTCTTTTCACCATGCTGTGGTTCCTTCTTGGAGACCTTCTGGAAAAGTCCAATGTGCCAAGCAAATCCACTTGCTGAGGGACCTGATGTGTTAGCCTGTGGCTCATTGTGATATGGTGGCCTGGTCACAAACACATCCTCTCAAACGTTTTGCATTATTCCCCTTTTTCTTCACCTTTGTCACTGCGCTCTTGCACCACCCAAATCTAATACCAAGTCCTTGTTATTTAATGAAATATTAAATCCTTGTCTCACCTCTACTTTCCAGAGTACTCAGCACATTCTCATGACCCACATGTGGGTTCTGATGCAGAGTTCATGGGGAGCCCTGGGAAAGTTGGTCTGATGAGTTTCTAGAATCAGACAACATGGTTTAGGCAAAGGCTGATGCAATCATGGAGCCAGGTGTCCTAGCTGCATTCTTGGCTCTAGTTCTCATTAACTGTGTGGACTTTCACCTCTCTCAGCGGTCTCATGGAAATCATATTACCTGCCTGCCTTATCCTGAAATGCCATCATCAAGATCAGGAGAGATAAGGTCTCAGAAGGTAATGTGTAAGCCATAAAGCAGCACACAAATGATAATTATTACTACCAAACATGAATTTGGTCCAACAAATTCTGTTGCCCTTTTCAGTCAATACAAGATTGGTGTTAAAAATCTCATAAAATTGGAAAACTTCAGGTAGTTCATTATGTATGTTTCCTAGGACTGCCATAATAAAGCACCACAAATCAAGTGGCTTAAAACAACAGAAACTTATTCTAAGACAGTTCTGTAGGCTAGAAGTCCAAAATCAAGATGCCAGCTAATCAAGATGCCAGCAAGACCCTGATCCCTCCAAAGGTTAGAATCATTCCCTATTTCTTCCAGTTTTCCAGCCAGGAGTTTCTTGGCTTTGGCACCATAACTACCATCTCTGCTTCCCTCTCTATATGGCCATCTTCTCTTTGAGTGTCTCCAACTCTCTCTTCTTATAAGGAAACCTATGCCCTAACCCTATATAACCTCCTCTTAACATGAATTACATCTCCAAAGATTGTTTCTAAATAAAGTCACATTCACAAGTACCTGGGGTTAGGACTTCAACATATCTTTTTGAGTGACATAATTCAATCTAAAATAATCATGTAAACTCTTAAAAATAGATATACATGTATATACAGTGGTATGATCTTTGATGTTAGCAACATGAAGAGAATTACAGTTTTTAATAAACGAAATAAATAGCTCTTAGAAATCTCCCCCCAGGATCCATGTTCAAATTTCCACTTTTTAAACTGAACATTTCTCATATCCCACATATATCATAACTTAGTCATACAACAGCCATTTAAATCTGTGAGATGAAACCATCCTTTAAAGAAGGCTTTCAGAATTCTAATAACTGAATCATCTCGGCTAAGGAAAAGAAGAAAAAAATGGAGAAAGGAATTCACATTTATTGAAAACTTATCACTACCCAGGCTACAATAATTCTTTCATTTAATCATCAGAACCAACCTGTAAGGGAAATGCTGTGGGTTTTTTTTTGTTTGTTTGTTTATTTTGTAGATAAACAAACCAAAGCATCAAAGAGTAAAGTGTCATGCCTAAAGACTCATAGTAAATGGGAGAATGTAAGACACAAAGACTGGTGTTCTTTTTTTTTTTTTTTTTAAGATTTTATTTATTTATCAGAGAGAGAGAGCAAGCACAGGCAGACAGAATGGCAGGCAGAGGCAGAGGGAGAAGCAGGATCCCTGCTGAGCAAGGAGCCCAATGTGGGACTTGATCCCAGGACGCTGGGATCATGACCTGAGCCGAAGGCAGCTGCTTAACCAACTGAGCCACCCAGGCGTCCCAAAGACTGGTGTTCTGAAACAAAGTCTCAATATAACTTTCCTTATTGTCAGTTTAATTCTAGAGTAAATAGTGTGTGGAATAATTGCCCCATTTCTTTAGCAACTAAACAGTATCAAAGATATAATCTGAACACGGAAGGGTAGTTCTCCCAATCTCTATATACTTTAGTGCCCAAGTTTTATAATTGAGGAATCTCTTAGTTAGGACTCTTCTCCTTGATGCTGAATGTGACTGGCCCATTATAGCTATTTCCCACTTCAGTGCTTGGTTGTTCATTCATTCATTCATTCATTCAATGAATATTATTAGACATCTACTATATTCTATCTGTAGGGTTCCAATGATGATGAAAACAGGTCCTTACAAAGCTTATAGTTTCATTGTAGCTAAAACTTTGGTCCCAGAGATCCAACCAGTGTTTCATTTTTGGTACCAAGAATGAACATGGTTTTGGTCATATTAACCTAACACTCAAACAAAAAGAAGGAGAAAAAAGTAACACACACATACCCACAATCCATAGAATGCTCTTTGGCTCACAGCCAAGTAAATGATATTAAGAGAGTGAGACAAACAGAAAAAGAGGGTGCTCAAGAAGGAAAAAGAGGGAGAAAGAGGGAAGGAAGAAAGGAGAGAGTGACAAGCTAAGGAATGGAGAAACTACCCCAAAAAACCCCCCAAACATAGAAAGTATAAAAAGACTATCCATGCAGGTAACTGGTGGTTGAAAATTTCCTTTTTTTGTATCATAGGGATGTTCGAAAAAAAGAATCTTACTTCTAAATGTACAAACACTGACCTGTGTTAATAATTCAAATCGGAGTACAGACTCACAGAATTTCCAGAATTCTGCATAAAATCGGAGATAGGAAAAAGTGCAGTCTGATCAAAAAGGGCAGATGGGCACCTTGATCGCAGCTTGGGTCTCCATCTCAGGGTTGTGAGTTCAACCCCTGCACTGGGCTGCATGCTAGGCACAGAGAATATTCAAAACAAACAACAAGCATAGGGGTGGAAGCTGCCAGCCTGGGTGAGGGACGGTTAAGGTGGGGTTAACCCCTGAAGCAACAGAGAAGTGAGAGCCCTCGCTGATGTCCGAGAACTGGGGACAGGTGAGAAGTAGGGTGTCTAAGGCACCTCAGTTTAGTGTTTTTTTCTTCCTATAGACTCCCAACTTAGTGATGCCTTTGAGATCTTTCTTTCCCCTACATCTTCTGAACCTGATGAAGATTTTCCGTGTCATTCATTTGTTATCAAGGCAGATAAAGCACATCTGCAGTTAGCAAAGAAGAATGTAGCAATGGCCCCGCTGTGTCTGGGTCTGGATCTTCCTAGTCCTATGTGGTTCTCAAACGTGGTCAAGGTCAGAGTAAGTTCCCGCCATCAGGCTTTACAAAGTAGTCACGGGTCTGGAAGAAAGCAAATCAGATGTGGTCACTGCCTTCTTGTTTGTAGCAGCAAGAACTAGAAGCAGCCCAACTATGAATCAAAGGGGAATTAATACATAGATTGTGGTTTATCCAAATCATGGAGCACCGCATAGGAGTAGTTCAGGCAAAATAACCAGCTCTGCGTGTTAGATCTCAGAGACTTGTTCTGATAAATACTTCTGACTCTTTACCTCAACTGCAATTATTTATGTGTATTTCTTTATAAATTATATATAGGTTCAATCACACTGGTCACTTTGTGCTTTCTAAAGGATGCACTAAAATGGAAGTAGAAAAGAAGGAGATAAAAAAATCAAAATGATAATATTCTCTTCTGGCCCCCAGAGACGATCCTTCAGCAGCTACCTGTTGACCGGAGGCCACCACTCAGACATATAGTGTTAGTGGAACAGGACGAGGCACCTGGCATTTCCTCCAGTTCAAGCAAACTTTTTCTATAAAGGGCCAAATAGTAAATATGTCAGGCTTTGCAGGCCGGACATTCTATGTTACAACTACTAATACTCAACTCTGGATCTGTACTGTGAAGGTGGTTGTAGATAATATGTGAACGAACAAGTATGGCTGAGTTCCAACAACACCTTATTTACAAAAATCAGAACTGCCCTCAGAATCTGACCAGTGGGTCCGAGATGAATGACCCCCACTCTAACAGGATAATATTTCCTTAAAAACAAAATAACACACCTAAGTTATTTGAGGCTTCCCCAATTTTAGAACTATGTTTTAACATTGGTATTTTGTCAGAAAAGAACAGTGGAGGTCATTGGACCAAATTCACGTTTGGTAGCAGTAATTATCATTTGTGTGCTGCTTTATGGCTTACACATTACCTTCTCAGACCTTATCTCTCTTGATCTTGATGATGGCATTTCAGGATAAGGCAGGCAGGTAATATGATTTCCATGAGACCACTGAGAGAGGTCAAAGGTCACCCAGTTAATGAGAACTAAAGCCAAGTCTGCAGCTAGGACACTTGGCTCCATGATCGCATCAGCCTTTGCCTAAACCATGTTGTCTGATTCTAGAAACTTATCAGACCAACTTTCCCAGGGCTCCCCATGAACTCTGCATCAGAACCCACATGTGGGTCATGAGAATGTACTGAGTACTCTGGAAAGCAGAAGTGAGGCAAGGATTTAATATCTGATTAAGTATCAAGGATTTGACATTTGATTTGGGTGGTGCAAGAGCGCAGTGGCAAAGGTGAAGAAAAAGGGGAATAATGCAAAGCATTTGAGAGGTTGTGTTTGTGACCAGGCCACCACGTCGCAATGAGCCACAGGCTAACACATCAGGTCCCTCAGCAAGTGGATTTGCTTGGCACACTGCACTTTTCCAGAAGGACTCCAGGAAGAAACCACAGCATAGTGAAAAGGGGGGAAATTGTCAGTCTGACATCCCCCTGTCTCTTACTTCCTGTTGCTCTCGGGATGGAAAATAAGCTAGACACTTAGAGGCTCTCCATTAATCCTGAGATGACCATCCCAGGAGCTTGTCTAGAGACCTCATGGACAGTTTCTTCAAGTGTATGCCTGCAGGAAATACAATGATGCGTAGGAAAGGATGAACATGTCAGCCTGCTCTATAAATAAACTGTAGCACTGAATGATACAGAGAGGAGAAGCACAAAGGGTAATATAAGAGTACCAATGTATCTACCTCATCTGCTATATATATATTTTTTTAAGAAATAAAACTTTACAGATAAACCAAAGAGCTTATGTTTTCCTCCTCATTCCTTCTTTTGAGACACCATTCTCATAACTTCAGAGTGTATCTAATACATGTTTTGTTTTCTTACCATTTAGATGTGCTATGTATAGTATGTATTATATATACACCACACACCTATATATGTGTACCTGTATACTAGCATATATACCTGTATACTATATGCATATATGTACATGCCTATATAAGTGTATATAGTATATATTTATGTACTATACATATAGTATATGTGTGTGTGTATATGGTTCTTAGTACACATGTAGACACTATGTATATTACATATGTGTATTGTCTACATATATGTGTGCGTATATGTATGTGTGAGTGTATGTACAAAAAGGGAAAGGAAAAAAGTCCTTCACATGCTCGACGACAAGGTGCTGGTTAAATGAATAAGGGCCATGCAATACTACGCAGCCATTTTTTTTAAAGAATTTATTTATTTATTTGAGAGAGAATGAGTGAGAGATAGCATGAGAGAGGAGAAGGTCAGAGGGAGAAACAGACTCCCCGTGGAGCTGGGAGCCCCATACAAACTCAATCCCGGAAGTCCTGGATAAGGACCTGAGCCTAAGGCAGTTGCTCAACCAACCGAGCCACCCAGGCACCCAATGTAGCCATGTTTTAAAACTGAAGCAGAACCACACGGCCATGGAAAGATGTATGACATTATTCCCAAATGAACCAAAGCAACTTCCTGAGCCATGCGTATTGCCCGATGCCACATGTATGCCACGCTTCTTACACACAGACGATATGTCTGGAACGATACGTACAAAACCATGAGCATGTCTAGATTGGAAAAGTAAATAAGCAGGACATTTTTGGTTTCCTCTTTATATCCTTTCATCCTTAAAGGAGGTTAAAAGGTGTCACTTTTCTAATTAAAGAAGACGAATAAGAAGCAAGGTCTGCAACAGAAGTTGTCCCAGTAAGCACAGCAAAAGATGGTGCATTTCTGGGAATCTGAATTCGATTCCGGGAATCTGAATTCCCGCTCCTGGGAGTGAGTACCAGACGTTCTTGGGCAAAGCAAGGTCCTTTGCAGGGTAGTTCCTCCCTGATCATGTTACCTCCTATCTCTCTTGATTTCTCTCTCCCCTTCCCATCCTGGCTTATAGACTCCTGACCATTTCTGCATGGTTTCCTCTTTGCACCTATACTCCTGCCTGGGTTCCCACCTATCCTGCCTGGATGCCTTCCACCAACTCATTGGTGACTAAGCTCAAACGTCGTCATCCCAAAGTGGCTGGAGGACCCTCCTATGTATTCCCAGCACACCTGCTGCTGTCTCCCCCATTCCAGGGTCATCACTTGGACCTGGTCTGCTCCCCCACTGAACGCAGTGGCTGACCGAACTTTGTGCCTGGTCTTGGGGACACTTTCGTAAAAGCACTCTTTCACTAAATATTGACATTGTGTCCCATCCACTTTCCCTATAAAATGAGGAGGCTGAATTATATTTGGTTCAATTCGGCAAGTATATACCAACACCTACACCACCATGGCTCCAAAGGAGCCAAAGGACAAAAACACCACCAAAGGACAAAAAAGGGGTTTGGCCCTCTAGTGGGAAGGATGGTCTGAAGTCCCCCAAAATGTGGTCTTCTGGTTCTCATAGCCAGAATTTAAACAATCTGAGTTCAATTTTTGGCTCTGCCCTGATTTGCCGAATGATCCCGGGAATACCGTTCTGCCCACGTGGGGAATTTTCTGGCAAGGAAGGACACTGCGTAAGGGCCCCCGAGCTCGCCAAGCTGTGGAGGAGGAGACTGGTATTTTTCCCTGATAGACAATATATTGTGATAGGGTCTCCTGCTCTCTAATCATGCAATCTGCATAATTTATCCTTTTAAAATGAGTCACAATCCCCAGAGAGTGCTTGCCTATTGATATCAAATGTAAGAGGGTATTTTTAAGGACACAGACGCATCATGGCTATACATTAACCTACACAAAATCAATCCATCTCCAAGTTAAGCACGGCCCTAAAAATTCACTAATGGAGCTCAGCTTAGTTTGTACATGACATGTGCAGTCAGGAATCATGCATAATGTAATAGCGCAAATGCTAAAAGCAGCTCCCACAAACTAATTTAATCTTGGTTTAATGGACATAGGAGAACTGATCTTCAAAAGAGACCGCCAATGAGATTGTTGGGGGCCTCTCAGCAGCCCGAGAGCAAGCTCCAATATTAGCTTTTGGTTAGTTCCCCCTTTCAACTCGTGCCTATTAAAGGCAATCCAATATTGTCATTGAAATTATAAATAACTTGTGTCAACTTTCATGGACTATATAATATAGATGTCTCCATGCATTTGCATAGATCTCCAGGATTGAAATTTTGCTCCCCATACCTTTCAGGGCATGTGCGGCTACCCAGTGGAGGGACTCTTTTACCCTCTAGAAGATCAGAAAGCTAAGCAGTATCCACAGCCCCCAGGCCATGCCAGAGAGATAGCGTCTGAATAAAGATCTGGGATATGGAAGCCTGTATACAATCAAAGGGATCAGAATCACACTGCTGTAGCTTTTCTCCCAGGGACCCCCAAAGCCTCTCAACGCGCACCCCCCACCTAACATGATTAGAGGAAGAAGAACGTTTGCCCCCGCAAAGACACGTGTGTGCGCTCACACACATACACATGCACAGAAAGACTCCCTGACTGTTGCAAGCCAAGTTTCTATCCGATGATCTCACATCACATCTAGCTAAGTGAATTGGAGAATACCCAAATTTTGGAACTTTCCAGTGAATCTAGTTCAAGTCACATATTTTGCTTTAGATGAATGTTGCAAAGTGACTTTGGACTTTTCAAGCTGGCTGAAGAGGAAAGCATCGCTAAGTCAGCTTTGGTGGGTGGACAGGATGAGCAACGTACAGGCAGTGGGGGGTAGCAGGGAACAGGACTTGGGAACGGGAGGGAGACAGAGAGAGGAGGAGTTGATAATGCAATTTTACAAGTCAAGGGAAAGGTGATGAAATAAATAGAGGTTAAATAATGTTCTCTGGAGTTAGAGAAGCAACCAATAAATGTAATAATATAAATTTCAAACACTGGAAGGAGGAAACAAAGGGGAGTGGTCGATATGGGTGAGCTGACTCTCATCTTCCATATTGAGAGTTAATAGATATTGACTGACTGATAAATTAAGAAATGAAGCTATGGAAATGGTCACCGAAAGAACAACAACAACAAAATACCCTAGAAGCATTAAATAGATTTTGCTTTCGGAGTATAGGACAGGAGGTGGTGAGGGCTCTTTTCTTGTGCTTCCGCCTTATTTCATTTGTGACAATGCATACACTACCATTTGAGTTAAAAATTTTCCCGCAGGTGCTTCTGGGAAGCTGTGCTTCTGGGAGTAGGGAAGGATTGAGCAAGGCAATGCTGCTTTTCCTCAGAAGCAGCCGGATCATTTGTGTAAAATCCTGAGTACGTGCATTGTGACACATTCTTATTTCTACGTGCAATCGTAAAACAATTGAGAATTTGTACAGTAAACTGTGAATACCTCTAGAGCAACAGTGTCCAAAATCCTCGCTATGATAATAGACAGGATCGAGTTCTGCACTGTTTAATACAGTAGCCACTAACCACACTTGACAGTTGAGCTTTTGAAATATGGCACTGGGTTTTCATTCTCCTTCATTTTAATTAAATAAATGTAAATGTCAACATGTAGCGAGTGGATACCAGATTGGGTAGCACAGATAGAGAATCATATGGAGGTGTGAAAGACTTTCTTTTTATTACTTTCTGTACTTCTATATTATTTGAAGTTCTTGCAATAGGAATATGATACTTTCATGACTTAAAAACCTCAAAACTTTTTGGATGGAAACAAAAATGAAAAGCAAACAAAAGGAAATAGTCATAAAGTGACACACTGGCAGGAAAAAAAAAAGAATCCTACAAAATGGATTAAAATATTCTGAGAAAGACAGCTAAAGAGAGAAATAAATGTATCTATCTTTGGGACACCTTCCATCTCTTAACTTCCACGAGAGCCTACCGAGCAAATATCCTTGCGTCATTTCCTTATACGGTAAGCACTTATGTTTTAATTCTCTCCACTCTGCTAAGTTAATTATTACTCTCTGTTCTGCTTTCAATCTTTCAAAAATGCCTTGACATCTCTCCTCCATGGACACTCTGCTCCCATTCTTTGTCCTTGTTGGTAAAGATCTGGATCCGGATAGATAGGTAGATATGTAGGTTTTATTCTTTTACTCGCCTGTGAACACGTGTGAAAATACACATGCATTCTATTTGTCATATTTACTCTGACCCAAGGGGAAGAAACCAACCAAGAATTAGCAGCAATATGATCTAGATCATCTAATCCCTAATCTGATCTCTTTCCATTCATCAAGCTGTTCTACCACCTGGAATCTAATCGTCTCTCAATTATCAGGCAAAACAATGACTCTGCCACTTTTTTAGCTGCAGAACCTCCATCAGTCACTTAAACTCAGTTTCTTCATCTATAAAATTGATGTAATAATTGAGCTGACCGTATTGGATGGCGGTGAGGATGAGATATAGCATTGGAATTGCTCAGCGCAGACGTGCCAAATGCAAAGTATCCATAAATGGTACCTATTATTTTAAATGTAACAAAACTAAGAATCCTTTGCCCTGATTGTACAAGGCCAGGGATTTCTAGTCTTTTAGCTCTTAAACTATTTATCCATCTCTCTTCTTTTGGCCTGTCAAGCCCATTAGAGATACAATTACTTTTAAAGGAAAGGCAGGTGATACCAAGTAGGCACATACTATGTTGGGAGCAGTGTTTTTCAATGCAAAAGGATTCACATAAGCAGGAAGTGGCCCATTTCCAGGGGCAGCTCATTTCCTCATACAAAGAGTAGATACAACTGGACTGGGAGAAATTGTATCCATTACATGTAGGGTGAGGACATTAGAGGAGCCCTTTAGTCTCATCTAAACTTGAAGGCCATTCGCAAAGTTTCTCCTTCTTCCTCTTCTTCTTCTTCCTTATTTTTTTAGGAAGTAGCTTTCTTCTTATTATAAAGGTAACAGACACATGGGAGAGAATTCAGAAAATTTAGAGTAAAAATAAATTCACTTATGGTCCTATCTTCTAAAACCACCTAAGTATAATCTGTTAAAATTTTGATATGTGAAAAACTGGAACGGATAGCCACATATATGTCAATCTAAATCAATCGAAGTCTAAATAAATGTATATAAAATACGATATGTATGCAAATATAATTAGACATATAATTCTATCAATTATAATTCTAAATTCTAAAATAGAACTTAGAAAAAATAAAAATACATTAAAATAGAACATAGACAATATAGAATTTTATGAAGACAAAAATAGGATCATATAGTTCAGAATGATTTAAAACACCCTTTTATTTAACTATGGACTGCGGATCTTCAAATGTTAGTAGGTTTATCTATGTATCTTTTTTCTTTTCTGAAGATTCATTCTTCATTTTGATACACAAATTAACCTGTAAAGAGTGTCACTTATTTTCTTATTATAGAGCAAACTTACGGAATAGGAATCCATTATCAGCTCCAAGAATATCACATATGCTTTAGAAAAAGTCATTTCTATTTGGATTTAAACAAACATCAGTGTGGAAGGAGTAACTAATTATCTCCTCCTGACTTGTCCATAATTTTATGAAATCATCACTAGGAACGCTAGTAGTTGGGATGTCACATAATTATGCCGGAGTCTGGTAAGTGTAGCGAAACCAGCCCTCTGAATCCAGTTATACTATAAAAACATGACCTTTCATTGTCCTTCTCTCCTGGCTCTGGGGTAGGAAGGTTCTACTTTATAGCCCCATGGGCTAGCTATAGGCTTGAGTTGTAACGTGTAGGTTCCTTCTGGTTATACTTGCAAAAGAAGCCATTTAGTTCTTGAGGGTCTGACATCCAGAAATGAACAAACTAGGAGGCAGACTGTTGATCTGGATTTACTTTGATGGAAAACATTTATGTGAGGAGTCCAGTTGATAGGCTGTTAACATTGAAAAAATCCAAGCCTGGGGGCACCTGGGTGGCTCAGTGGGTTAGGGCCTCTGCCTTCAGCTCAGGTCATGATCCCAGGATCCTGGGATCGAGCCCTGCATCAAGCTCTCTGCTCCGCAGGGAGCCTGCTTCCTCCTCTCTCTCTGCCTGCCTCTCTGCCTAGTTGTGATTTCTCTCTGTCAAATAAATAAAATATTTTTCAAAAAGAAAAAATCCAAGCCTGTACTGTCAACGAGTTCCGTCAGCGGATCAGGACACCATCCCTAGACCTGTAAGGGACTCATTCGAATTTCTCACTGTAAAGTTGCATCTCCATTGGTATTATCTTCTTTGACTTTAATGCCCATTAATCTTTACGAGCTGTAGCAACCATTGCTTGGTAAAACTTGGCCCCGAACTCTGCCTCACTGACCTCCAGCTGCCTGACAAATTCATTGCGCTTCTGCTCAGCTCAGCCTTGAAACCCCTCATCCCAAAGATGTAGCTGACCCTCAAAGATAGGAGGTGGTCGGTTTCCTCCAGACACACTAAGCTGGTCCCACCTTTCCAGCAGTGACTGCAATTTTCCTGGCACTGCTTTCCCTACCAGGTCCTGTAAGGAAAGACCACACTGGGGATCCGACTAACTGGTAAACCAGGGAGGAATACACTTCATCTCCTAGGAAGGGATGTAAGACATTGGGGGAGGGGAAGAGTTAGTAATACTCTCTGGTAGTCTCTAGTAATACCCTCAGAGTAGTACTCTCTGAGGGTAAGGGAGAAGGGAAGGATAGTGGCTTCCTCTCCTTTCCTCTCACAGGGCATCCAGAGACTGTCACAAAAGTGTTGAAACTCCAACTGCTGCTGCCACTTCCATGTTTTCTGAAAACCCTCTCTATATGTATTATTCTAACAAATATAAAATTCTCATATATAGTGCATATATTCGATCAATCTCCTCCCAATGGACATTTAGTTTGTTTCTTGTTGTTGTGGGTCATTTTGTTTGTTTTTACAATGTAAGCTCTTTTGTGTGATGAATATCATCTCTTTGAAATCACTGGGTGAAAGTTGAGCACACTTTTAAGGCTTCTGATATTTAATACCAAATCACTCACAAGTGCAGTGAGCTACCCTCTCTCGCTTGAGGTTAGGGAGAGCACCATGTCTCCATTCTCTGACCTACAATCGGGTATGATCGGTCATCTTACTTCGGCCAGTCTGACGGGTGGAAAAAGGATATCAGCTGCTTCTCTCAATTTTTATTCATTTCAGTTTGATTATTTTCATTAATGGGAGTGGCTATCTTCTCATACCTGTCAAGTGGTCATTCCTATTTCCTCGTCTTTCGTGAAAGACTTCCATATGGTTCACCGTCTTGGGGACGCAGGGCAAGGATGTCCTGCACACCTGCCCACCTACCTATTTCACTGTTGTCTTTTAAGATGAACCAAAGGGACTCCACATCCGTGAAATCTTTTCCAGCACATCTCAGCCACAAGTAACCGCATCTGACTGCTCAGGGGTCCTTTTGTAAAACTACCCCTGTGGCTTTACCACTTTGCCTTGTTCTGTGGTTATTTATATCACCATCTTTTTTCTTCCCGTATTCTTTTCCTGTTCAGGCAAAATGCTGAAGAGAACAGAACTGCCAGAAGAGTACATGCCATTTAAATACATATTTATTGTTTATCTATGGGTAGCAAAGAAGGTATATATAATTATAAACATTAACCCTTACTGATTCATGTATTAGACCTAGCTTGGCCATGTGCAATACAAAATAACACTGAATGTCAGCATTGAAACCCAACAAAGACATTTTTCTTACTCATGGGGAATCCAACATGGGACCAGTGGCCTTTCTTCATCTTGTAACTGTTTTGTCTGGAACACATTGATTTCAAGGTTGTCTTGGCAGAGAAGGAGGAAGACAGAGGAGGCACACAGACAGTTAAATATCTTGGCTCAGGCATGCCTTCTCTAACAGTCCACTGGCTAGAACTAGTGACTTGGTGCCCACCTATTTGCAAAGAACACTGGGAAGCCAAGGGAAGCATAAGGATACTTAGTGAGCATTACCTACCTCTGCCATAATAGTCTTCAATGTTTCAGGAATTTCATAAGCATGAACTCACATGTACCTGTAATCTAAGTAATTATAATTATCTCAGTCTTCCAGATGACAACAGGAAGTTCAGAGAAGTTAAGCAACTTGCCTAGGATCACTTAGCCAGTAAATGACAGAGCTGGGATTTAAACCCCATCACTGTGATTTTGAACTCTCCACTCTAAATGAGTAGATTATGAAAATTCCATTTAGCAAGCAACATGAAGAGAAGCTCCAATTGGAAAAAAAAAAAAAATGTGGTGGTCTTGGGCCCCACGTGGGTGGGTGATCTCTTCTCCACACAAACGGGGCACTTAGCTTCTCTGCCCATACTCTGTACCTACTTACAGATTGAGCAGTGAGGTCCAAACCAGACTGTGTCTTTAAAAAAATAAATCATGATTCTCATTCTATTAGGAAACTGTGTATTCATCTCCTGATAGCAACGAAAGTGAAAATGGCTGAGAGCAATAAAAATCCATTTTGCTATTTAGTACAGTTTGTCAGACTAGAGAAATGGGATTGAATTTCAAAGCCACAGGCAAGCTGGTCGCAATCTGTGGCTACACAGTTGATGGGTTTTTTTCTTCTTTATTTACAACTCTTTTGATAAGCCTTCAGCAAGTTACATAGGTTGTTCTAGTTGTATCTCGTTTGACTGGATTAGAATACTTGATGACAGTTTGGATAAGTTGGAGGCAGATGGTTCTTGACATTTTTCATGGCATCAGTTACAAACCATGCAAGAAACGCTTTCATCCTTTGTTTATCCTTCACTTAGAAGCCACTATAGTAGATCGTTAAACTTTCATTTTTCACAGTGCTGATTAAGGCATACTACAAGGCAGATGTTATTCCGTACCATTTTTAACAATTTACATTTAGCACCAAAGCTGGCTTTGTACTTGTTCCAGTGGGGATCAATTCACTTTTTTCAAAAACTTCAAGGTCAGTCTCCGAAATGCTGCGACTCCCTTAACAATCCAATGTTTCATAAACTTCTCTTGGTTACAGAAGCCGAGCTACTTTTCCATGTATGTGTGTTTGCTCGTCAACGCAGACACGATGATTCAATAGTTCTCTTCCTCGAGGAACAGCATTATTCAAGAGGCAGTTCGCTAAACAAAGAGAAGAGTCCTCAAGAAAAAAAAAATAGAATCAGAATATAGCCTATCAGAATATCTTAATTTTTCTAAAGCAGATCTCGACTCAGAAAAGGTAGACAGTCCTGAAACACAAGGTTTAAAGAGTCAGAAATATTTCTCTTTCCTTTTCCATGATTTAGTGATTTAGTAAATTACATGCTATTTAGTTCCACGTAAGACAAACAAGAGGATACAAGCTTCTTTAGATACAATGCAATATTGACAAATAGGCTTACTTAGCACAAATTGTGACAAAATTTGGTTGTACTTTACAAAGGCACAGCCTTTCACTTTTTCTTTCTTCTAGAATAATTTCAAAATAGATTCCGTTTGTAGACAAAAGATGGTATCTTGCTCAGGAAAAAAACTGTGTATGGGAAATCCTGAAGACAGTCTCCATAAAATATGCTCCGATTCATTCCCCACTTATTGGAAAAAAAATATTTGAGACAGGATTAAGAGTCATGGGAAGTGGAGTCTATTTCTCCCAAAAAGGAAACAAACCCACAAACAACATAATGACAAAAGCGTAAACAACAGCATCCATGACCTTCATTATACCACTGGCAGAACCGATGCACAAACAAACAACTTTAAGGGTTAAATTGGGCCTTGACTTCCTAAAATAATAGGAAACCTATACCCTTTCCCTCCTCTTACCTGCAGGGGCAAGAGGCCAGAAGGACGTGCAAGTAATTCGTTTTTTAGAAGTAGTACTTCGAGAACTGTCCATCGGTCTTTGTGTAACACAAAGTAACTATTTTGGAACCACCTATCCGCTAACGAGCCCCTTACATGGAGAATCTGGAGGTCGTAATAAACAAAGGAGGACTGATGAAGATTTGCATAATAGTAGGCAAGGGAATCGGCACAGAGAAGTGTTTCTCTTTCTTACAGTGTGTGTGTGTGTGTGTGTGTGTGTGTGTGTGTGTGTGTGTGTGTGCCTGTTTAGAAAGGGAGAGAGAGAGAAAGAAAGGAGGAGGCAAGGGAGAGAGAGAATCTCAAGCAGACTCCATGCCAGCGCAGAGCCCCAATGTGGGCTCAATCTCATAACCCTGAGACTATGACCTGAGCCAAAATGAAGAGTTGGCCGCATTCTCTCTCTTTCTTTCCCTCAAATTAATAAATACAACCTTTAAAAAAAAGAAGAGATAATTTTGTTATACTCACAGATTCCAAGACGAAGAGGACCCAGTGCTAGGAATAGTGGAGAGCAAGTAGGGAAACGCCAGGTCAGTCAGGAGGCAGAGAGGGGAAACTGTGGACAGGAGCCTTTATTGTGGTTTCTGAGGGAAGAAATGGGTGAGGCTGATTAAGGAGGCTTAGAGTTAGCTAGTTAGCATCATTTCTGGGGTACAGGGGCCGCTAGTTGTCCTGGCACCTGCCCCGAGCTGATTAGGGCAGTATGAAAGCCCCATAAAGGAGGTGATTGGGGATGGGGGCTCTGGGTAGGTTGACCTGAACTGGCAAAGTGTACTCCCAGGAGAGCTGATAACTATTTCCAGGAAATTACTAGCCACAGGTTGTTGGGTGGTATTCCTTCCAGGGTCCTCAAGATGTTAAAGCATCAAAATACAGAAAATAAGACATATGGTTCATACAGGAGGGCAGGTTTTCCTGACCCCTTTGCTAAGCTAGGCCAAGGACACTGAGATGAGGGCCTCCAAGTTCTAGGTGGTGATCAGTGATGACAGAGGGGTGGTGTGGGCTGAACCAGCAGCAGGAGGCAGAGCACATGACACCTCATAGTAACGGCCAAGAGGATAACTCAGGAGTCTCTTAGTTATCTCTTGCTGGATACAAATTACTCTGTGACTTAGCGGCTTAAAACAAACATTTACCCATAGTTTCTGAGGCTCAAGAACCCAGGCATAACTTAGTTGGGTATCTCCGACCCAGAGCCTCTCATGAGGCTGCGACCAGGTATTACAGGCTAGTGTTGCTGTGGTCTCTAGGCTGGACTGGGGCTGGGTCTGCTGCCAGTCTCACTCAGTGGCTATTGGCAGGGCCCAGCTCTTTGCTGTTTGTTGCTGGAGACATCAGTTTCTTGCTCCTTGGACGGCTCCATATAGCTACTTACAACGTGGCAGCTTGCATCCCAGAACCAGGGCTCCAAGAGAGTACAACAGACAGTGGGAGAGCATGAAGATGTTGAGCAAGATGGAAGCCAGAGTCTTCTATAATCTAATCTTGCAAGGGACATCCAATCACTTCTGCTGGATTCTAGGTGTTGGAAATGAGTCGCTAGATCCAGTTCACATTCAAGGGCAGATTACACACCAGATGTGTACACCAGGAAGTGAGGAATCACTGGGAGATCAATCTCTAGGTCGCCTACCATGGGGGTGAACAGTAATTTTAAAAACAAGAAACCCAAACTCCAAGCAAACAAATACAACATCTCTTCTTCCTAATCACATAATGGAAGAAAATAGTCCTCATGTTCTATGTGGATTATGATTGTTCCCAGTTGCATCTGGGGACAAGTAGACTAATCCCTTTAGATAGTGTCGAGCAGGGCTAAAGGCCAGCTTCCAGGCTCTATCACGTGGTCGCTTTCAACACATTAAATGGGAGTTCATAGTTTGACAATTCGTAATGTTCTGTGCAAAGGGCTAATTAGCATCTAACAAGATGCACAAAGTCAGTAACAATCTTAAAGACAAAAATAAGAACAAAGAGTGTCGATGCTATGGTGTTTTAGCCTTTTGGCTTAGAAAAGATGAACTGGATTGCTATCACCCACTGTTCAGGAGCATATGGAGAAAAGACACTCCCATACCCTGGTGAAGGGAGGACAGTGGGTATGAAATTTTGGCAGGCAATTTGGCAATACCCATCCAAAGTTAAATGTGTGCAGACCCGTTAATCCAGCAATTCCACTTCTGGAAATTCAACTCAAGGAAATCATCAGTTAGGCCCACAGAGGAGTATTTGAACAATTATTGATATGTTGTTATTGAAAATAGATTGACAGGTAAAAATAATCAGAGTCTACCAATGGTGGATAGGTCAGATAAATTATAGATTAGATAAAATATAAGCATTCCTTACAACTGACAACTTATATTTGTATTTATTGACAAGGAACAACCTCTATAAAATATTGCCGAAAGAATCCAGCAGAAATAGGAGAAAGAAGACACAGTGACTCCATGCATAATTGGAAAGTTTTATTTTAAAATGCTAATTTTGAACTATAGAATGCTTATGAAAGAAACTGAGGAAGACACAAAGAGGTGGAAAAATATTCCATGCTCATGGATCGGAAGAATAAAATGTCAACTTTGAAAAATAAAAACAAAACTAAACTAAAATGTTAATTTTGTGTTCTGATAGGATTTCTGGTGATTGGAACTTTTTCTTTTTGTATTTTCTTACATTTTCTACAATAAAAATGCATACATTTTTTAAACAAGAACTAAATAATAAAAGCCAATTACCTTCCATGGCTTCTCCTTTAAGAATATGGTCCCTAAACTGAGAATAGCAGCTGATTTTATTTTTTGGCTTTTAAAGGGGAGGTCAACACGGTCAACATCCATTCCCAGTTTATTAAGCATCACAGAGACAACGTTTGTAAAGAACAAAGGGCTTGGAGGGTCAACAGGGTGAATTGTGTTTTGGCCAACTATGAAGGTCTAAGGATACACATGTAGCTTAACTACCATTAAAAAGCTTTTCCCACTCAAAACACATGTTTGAGTCACTTGGAAGAGCACCTTTCCAAGCAATAAGCTGTTGCTTAAATATTGTAATAATTGTCTTGAAAAACAGTTCATTAAACCTTGTGCACTTGATTTTTCAGGCCTCGTGTATCTGGATCTTTCCTATCCCAGACTCAGCTACAAAATGGGCTTCTTCTTTCACTCTGAACCCACGCCAAGAAGACATCTGTGCCCTCAACCCTTCCAATATATTCCATCTGCTTATTTCCCCAAGTCCAGAGCAATATGGAATTTACAATGCTGGCTTTTGTATATACCCTTAAGTCATGTTGCTTTTCTAAATGTGACTTTTCTAGAATTACAATTTTTATAAGGAAATCCCAGCACTTGAATGTTCCCATTTGGACAATAATAATTGGAAATCAGGTTGGACTCTTACTTTAACTAGCACCGACATCAAAACTTACCTTCTCTACAAAGGTCTGTGAAAGGAGCTTGCCATCAGAAGGTACTCCAGTCAAGCAATTTCCTGCTGTTAAGTTAAGCCAGCATCATCTTCTACCTAAATAGAATAAATGGTGTCTCTGGAATGAAGGAGACATTTGTTTGACGTTCAGTTTGCCGTGCAGAGAAGACATAGGTCTGGCTGTCCTTTTGACAAATCAGCCTTAAGGAACAAATCTTAGAAACAATAAATATATCGTATGTGTTCCATAATGGAACAGAAAAAAATGGCCCTATTCACTGATCTCCTGTCTGCTTTGTAAATAGGGGGG
Organism: Mustela lutreola; assembly: GCF_030435805.1. Classification (NCBI taxonomy): domain Eukaryota; kingdom Metazoa; phylum Chordata; class Mammalia; order Carnivora; family Mustelidae; genus Mustela; species Mustela lutreola. Next base: position 30,696,947 of record NC_081305.1, on the reverse strand, counting down.
AGGAACCCTCTTATTTATAGGAAAAGAGGAATTTAACTTATTTTCACGATTAGATAACATTCTCTCATAATTTTTCAAGTTATCACGAGACAATTTGATGTGGATTAATGTATGTCTGGGTTTTATCACCTAGATGAAAAGCGTATCAGCACCGAGATGGGTATGGGAGACATCCTGTGATTTAATTATACTAAACAATCTTGTGCTTTAGTACACAAAAGATAACAGCTAACATACTGCTAAACATTTACTGATATACAAGTCAAGACAAAGATAAAAGATTTCATTCCAAAGGAAAAATACTCTTAAGGAAAAACGGCTGTCATGGGGTTTTGAAACATAAGTGAAACGAAACTTAATAGTGGAGTTGTGGGGCGCTCATGTAGGGATGTGATTGGGGGCATGGTACTTGTTTCAATATTCCATTCTCTTCTTTCTTTCTACTCACATTCTAGGTTCCTGCTTTTCTTTCCCTTGTGGGATTTGTATAAACCTACATTCATACCCCACACTAATCCTATTCTCTACCTTTGGGATAGGCCCTATTTTTATCATTTGGTACACCTTCAGAGAATCTTCTCTCCCTAAAAGTGTTTCTCACTGCAATGAAAACTCACAATGGCCAAAGTCCATTTGGGTGCATTAGTCCATTCTCTTTTACCACACTTGGTACTCCCCGGTTTGGACAAGCTAACACAGAACCTCTTCAAATCACTCGAAGATTCATTGAAGTTGGATGAGATGACAGACAGAAAAGGAGGTGACAACAGCTTCTAGCCTGTCCTTGATTCTCCCTACACATAGCTCTTCTTCCTGACCAACTTCTGACTGAATAATGGTGACCCTGGTTCACCATTAGACACAGAAACAACAGCTTTCCAGAAAGTTTTTGTTTTGTTTCATTTTGTTTGTTTTACCAGATCCCTTTTGTGACCCTGCTCTGGCAGCTGGGACATGCCTAGCTTCCCCGGTCTCCCTAGAAGTTATGACTTGTGCCCCTATGCCCACGTCTCAGGAGAGTTGTTGGTAACTCTTCTATGATCCTATAACAACATTTTCTGGACCTTAGTTCTCCAGCTCCTTCCACATTTTGTAAGATCTAATCCCCCTGTCAATTCTGCAGTCCATAATACTCACAGATATTCTGCTCCTTAGTTGAACCCCAGTGGGGACAGCCTTTACCTGGTTCTGATCACAACTAACCCAACAAGAAGACCAATAGTTCATTCTCAGAGCTGCTGAGGCCACAGGAAATGATAAGCCTGGAGGAATCGTGATCATGGGGTGACATGAAAGCTGCCACAGCAGCAGCTATGGTTAGTTGGCTAATGCATAGCCCCCAACCTCTTTCCCTTTTGTCTATATTGCCTTCCCAGTTCACCTTGCAGCAAAGGGTGGCCATTTCATCCAGTCTGGCCAATGAAAGATATCAAAAGTCTGTGGGGGGACTTTAGGGAACATTATTTTACATCCTGAGAAAAGGAAAGGAAAGGAAAAGAGAGCTAGAGATTCCACTCCTCTCTCTTTCTTCCTGCCTTGAATTCATTCATGATGGCTGGGGCTATGGCAACCATCTTAGGGCAACAGCATAGAAAGCATGAAGAAAAATGCCAGTAATGCAAAGAATAATTAAGCAGAGAGGTAGAGCTTGGGTCCTTCATAAGATCAGTGAGCTACTAGACTTAGCCTAAGGCTGTATATCATTGAGCTTCCTATTAAATTAAATAATGCATGTCTTTATGTTAAAGCCGATGTTATCTGAGTTTTCTGTCACATACTTGTTGCCAAGTTCATTTCTTATCTATACAGGTGTCATTGGGCTTTTAATTAATGAGAAAAGAAAAATAGGGCAAAAAAATGTATTGAGCACCACTAGATATTAGACATATATCGGGCATTTTCACACACATTCTCCTATTTAATCCTCACAATTGCTTGGTGGGGTAGGTACAAGCTATGTTTTATAGAGGAGGGAATTGAGACACAGAAATTAAAAACCAGCCCAAGACCAACTAATTGGTGGAACCGTAACTTGCATCTTCTGCTTCACAGACCAATTTAGTCTTATTAGGCCATGAATAGATAAGACACGTTCTTTACTCTTTTAGGAAGCACACTTAGGATTACTGGAGAAATGTTAGAAATGTAGATTTTGTCTCCTTGAAGGCATAGGATGAAAGTGGTGCAAAGAAGTCATGTCTAATAATCGGAAGTAACTAAAAAATCAACTGGTCTTTCATACAAGGTACCAAGTTTCTTCATCAAGGGAAACATTCCCATGTAAGCAAGACAGATGGTCGTGAAGGGCCCTTATAAACAAATTCCAGCCTTGGGTAGGGGAGGGATATGAATAATTTCTAAGATCCTATGACTTTCCAGAGATGTCAAGGTATTTTCCAATTCATTCTGACTGCCACATGTCTCTGAATTGGAGTCGTTCTTTCTAGTCCCTCATCTTGAAGATGCTATCCTTGAGAGAATGGGAAAGCAAAAACGTTTCCTGGTTTCTGGCTTAGAAAAAAAAAGAAAAGAGAAAACCTTTCCATGCATCAAGATCATTCCTTAGAGAAAAACCAAAACGACTGACAACTCATTAAGGTGGTAAAGTAGCACCAACTCAATTTAGAGACACAGAGAGGTGATAAGAGGCTGGATATGCTCTATAATTCATATATTACATTAAAGAAAATAACTTCTTCCCAAAGTGTATTTTCTCTTTTCTCAAAACAAACAAAGAAACACACACAAACCATAGACCCACGGGACGACAAAAGGAAAAAAGCGCTTCCTATTTGCAGGACTTTAAAAGATTGTAAAGGAAGATTGGGTGAAGGATCCAATTAGAGTTGTAGATAATGATCATCTTTCTTTCCCGGTTCAGAGTAAAGATCTGGCAGAGAAGAAATGTGGAAAAATAAAATCATTTTAATATTCAGTCCTAAAGATCATTTCGAAAATAATCTGTGTCTTTAGAGACTCTCCAGTGAGGTATCAGTGAAATTTCAGATGTCCCTGAGATAATACGAAGGGATTGTTTCTTCATTCTTGGGAATACAGAGAAGCATGGTTCAGTTTGTTGAGTTCCTACTACATGAGAGGCAACTGAAAACTGTTCCCCCCTCCAAAAAGCTTGAAAATAATATACATATATACATGATAAATACAATGAACAATGGGATAAACAAATATAGAAGGATTTCAGAAGCAACATAGATCATATATATTGTTCCCTTGTGGAAACATCCCTGCTCTTCCCCTCTATTATCCTTCAACATGTCTCTCATTTTTCCTATTTTTTACAAAGATTTCATCTTTAAGTAATATCTATACCCACATGGGGCTTGAACTCATAATCCCAATATCAACAGTCCCACGCTTCACTGACTGAGCCAGCCAGGAACCTCCTAGTTTTTTCCATTTTTCTGCCTTGGGATAAATGCCATCTCTGTTTAATTAGGTATCATTTCCCTATTCTCCATCAAGCCACCACGTTGATTTTCTAGTTTAAGATTCGTTACAATTTTAAATTTTATATTTATTTGTTTGCTCGATTATACATTTTCTGTTGTCTTCCCTTTATAATATTATCTTCAAGAGAGCAAGAATGATATCTATATTATGCAAATTTTCACACAAGACTTGGCATTCCGTAGGCATTCACTAAATGTTGGATAGATGGATGGAGAAGATGGACGATGAACAAATGGGAAAAAACTGTACACAGATGATTTAATCAAGTCTTAAAGGACACCCCAATTTTGACAGTTGAAGACATGAAGGTCTGGGGAAGGATGCATTCTAGGTATGATGGATGGCAAGGGGGAAAATGGTATACGTGAGGAAAGTAGGCCAGTGGTATTTGAGAAACAATGATTCTACATGATGTGATTAGATTTCCCTCTCCAATTCACTACCATTGTGGTCATTTGGAATGGACAGGAAATGGAGTAGGCACAGAATAAGAAATACCAGTCCCTTTATCTTCGGTTAATTATATCATTCAGACAATTATTTGTTACTTAAAATTTCCCGTAATTTTTAAAAAACTACACAAATAATGCGTGGATAGATTCCAATAGCAAAAAAAAAGATGCCTTCCCTTTCCAGGGCTAAACCCTTAACCATAGGGAGAGGATATACTCCCAAATGTCTCTCCTGCATTTAACACACTCACATCTGCACACGTGTGTTCACACGCATGCACCTGTACATGTACATCCATGCCTGTGCACACGTCCCTTCACAAATACACACAGATATTCATACATATACAAATAAAAATTAGTGACGAATCTGTCATAGGTGGGAATAAGTCCAGTGTACCTGGCTGAGAGGATGGAGGCTCCCATTCTATTAAACATGGGAACGCATCATGGGATTTGGGCTTTATCTTTCCCACTCAGAAAGCAGGGCTTCCCTTCTCAACCTCAGAGACCCTGGGCTTTCCAAGACACAGGTGGAAAATGTAATTTAAGAGCACCGCACTTGGCAGGAAATGCTGTAGAACTGGATTCTGCACATCTGCACACATCTGTAAACATCTGTACAGTTTCCCTTCAAGTCCTATAAAAAAGCTCTCTGATTCCTATTAGTTTTAAGAACTGGCTCTTCCGGTGCCCCCAAGTCCTGACCTCGCCTAATGCACTTGCCTCAGTCTGAAAGTCTATGGACTGTGGCCATCCAGGCAAAAGAATTTCCCAAGCTCCTCTGAGTTCTCTCCACATTCCTCTACCCACCGGAACCTCTTCCTCCTCCAGGGCTTGGTACCAACCAGGCAATTGCTGGTAGTGGAGGACAAATGAGAGGGGTCCCTGGGAAAGGGCCCCAAATGACAGAAGAGATTCCAGTGAGTTCTCTAAACACCATGCACACTCCACTCGGCGACCTACCAGCTGCCCAGAACAGACACAATTTCGGGCCTCAGACACAGACCCAAGCTCTTCCAATAAAACAAATATTTCACAGTTCATTTAATCCAAGATATTGAAAAGACCTGCAGAGACTCTGGGTTGCCCTCTCCCCAGGGATGCCGCTGTGTTTGAGTAAATACAGATGCTGCCCCCTTCCCAGCTCAGCAGCTGCTCTGCCAGCACCTCTAGCTTTCCTGCTCCTCTGTTTATTTTCTGGAATCGTCACTGGAGTCAATCCTGGAATCGTCATTGGAGTCAATCCAAAGGAGGCTCAGGTGGGGCTGTCGACCTGGGGGTTCCTCGTCATGGACGGAAGTATGGCTGAAGAATAGAACTAGGTATGTCCAAGAAAACTTTATGAACTTTATTGGTCTTTATTGGTCTTTACTGGTCACTCATGATTTACCAAGTGCCTATCCTATGCCCGGCACTGTTCCAGGTGCTGTGGGTACAGCGGTAAAACGAAAATCCCTGATTTTATGGAGCTGATGTCGTAGCAGACAAGAAACAGTAAATGCATAAGACACAGTATGCCATATGGTAATGAGTTCTGTGAACAAAATGACTGGAGAGTCCTGGGAGCTGGTGGGTGGGGGGAGGGGAGAGGGTAATGCAGAGAGGACAATTTTCAATAAAGTGGACAATTTTCAATAAAGAAAATGATATTGCAACAAAGACTAGAAGAAGGTGAGGGAGGGAGCCATCTAGATTTCTGGGGTAGGACTTTTCCAGGTGGTGGTAACAAGTTCAAAGACCTTGCTTGGGGATACACCAGCGTGCCCAGAGTGTCAGAAGCACAGGAAGAATGTCCAGGGATGAACTTGCAAAGTAATAATAGGGAATTAGATCTAGTAGGGATGTTTCCCCAATCTTCAGGACTTGGGTTTTGAATTCCCCAGCTCTAAATCAATTTCAGAAGATGAGTTGCAAAGCCAATTTCAGCTCTGGAGGGAACATTTAGGGGAAGTATTCCTCTGCACCTCACCCCATCCGTCTCCTGGGGACTGTCATCTATCATCGTGGATGACCACCAGAGGAACTATCATGGCCTTACCTGACACTGGCCATGTTTCAACCACTCAATAGTAGGCACCTGAGCAAGAACCGGCCACTGATTCCCTCCCTGGGCATCTGTTAGACTTGAGACTCAGAGAGTAGAAATCAGACCCTCGCTTATGGCAGAAGCTCAGGTATGAAACTTAAGGTTGGGGGTGGCCCTGTTTTCTTCTTTGTGGAAATGATGGAGCACAATGCAGATAACAGCAAAAAATTTAAAAAAAATTTTTTTAAACAAGGGACAGATTATTTCAAATTGTATTTAGTTTCCTGGTGAATTCTATTTATATCCCTACTTACTTACACTTCACTTATTTAATCCTTCCTTGGATGCAGGGAGACACGGAATAGAGTCATGAGAACCTGCTGAAGACAAAGGCCAGGTCTCAGGGAAGGAAAGCAGAGCACAGCACAAACCCAGAGTGGGACTGGAAATTATTATAAACCCCATGTGGCGTTGTGATTCCTGATCGTAAGACACAGAAGGATTAGCCTGTCTTCACCATTCCTTCCACCTTTTCCCCACTGATAAAACCTCTGAAACCAACACTAATTATGTTGGTCTCAATGTTTCCTTGACCTGAAAAGGGGACCCGCGGGTGCTGGAACCAAGGTGAAAGTGGAGACCATGGTGGATTGATTCCAGATCAACGATTCTCAGACCTACAGATTATCGACACTACATGAGAAGCTATCTGCAAGGACAGGTGCCTGGCTATCACTCCAGACCCACTCAACTGGCCCAACTTGGTCAGGGTTTCAAGCACCTAGACTTTCCAAATGTTCCCCAGAGTTCATGATCATCCAGTCAGTATATGGAACTTCCGGTCAGACCTCACGCCTTCACTACACAGAGAAAAGGTGAAAATCAGCAACTGTGGGAAAACAGTTCATTCGAACACATTGGCCTGTTGATTGCTCTTTGTCATCTCAGGGTTTTCGTATTTCCTGAGCCCTTCACCTGGGACATCCCTCCACTAGACACGACCTGGTCTCTTGCTTTCTTTGTGTATTTCCTAGAATGTCACCTTATCGGGAAGACTTCACTGGCCTCCCTATCTAGTATTTCAAACTCCTTTACCCTCATCATTTCCTGTACTCCCATCCCCACTTTCTCTCTCCACTAGTAGGGATCATACTCTAAAATGTTCTGTATTTTATTTACTCTATTGTGTGTCATCTCTCTCTCTCCCTGCCTCAATAGAATGTAGGCTCCAAGGGGGCCAGGAATCTGTGCCTGATTTGCTCGCGTCTCTATCTCCTGGACCTGGACCAGTCCTCGCGAGAGAGGAGGTGCTCAAACATTTGTTGAGAGAACAGCCGCCTTCTTGGCTGTGTTTCCGCAATGTTGATGATCCTGTTCTCAGAGTCATCTCAATCCCTACAGTTAGGAACCAGATTTCCAACAAGTCGGTTAACCTTTTACACAGCATCTAAGTGCCTGCTCTCAAGCATCCCGACACATTTCTACATGCTTGGAAAGCAGCCGAAAATGGTTATCCGGCTGAGAAGGGGCAGACCCTGGCCAAAGCAGGGCCTGAGGCCAGCTGGTTGTGAACTGACAGGAAGATGAAGTGAAAGTGTGCACCTGTGTCAGAGAGCTCTGGCTGGGGATGTTGCCCCACACTGACAAAGCCCCCGTCAGCCCTGTGTCTTAGAAAAAGAGCTTCCTCTCCATCTGCTCCCCAGAAAGTGTCCATTTCCTTTCAGAGTCTTTCTGGATGACGAGCACCTGGGGGAAATGCATACTGGGGTGTGGTGATTTAAAAGGGGGTGTTGCCTATATGCCTTTTGTATAAAGTGTTCCTCGTCTGTGTAGAGAACTCAGTATTATCCAAAAGTCTTCCAGAGACCAAGGAACAGCCTCGGTGGTCTTTGCACCAGAGAATTGGGGGATGGGGGATGGTGAGTGAAGAGAAAAAGAAATGACCCCTGGGAGTGCTGGGCCCCCCAATTTTTCTTTGTTCTGGTCACTTCCTCTTCAAGGGCAGGCTTCCAACACACAAGGGCAAGCTTCCAATAAGGGACTAGAAGTGGGGAGTAAATCCAAGACAGAGGTGAGCTCTCCAGATGACTTCACGTTCTGTCTTCCCAAACATAGAGGGGAGATAGAGAACCTTGATGATTTACCCTCGGCTGCAAAGCGGCACACACCGAGAGGCCCAGCTCCAAGCTGGCAGTAGAATGTAACTGTTACACATGCAAAGATATAAGGAACTCGAGGCAGCTTCCATGACTAATTTATAATAGGAGTGCAAAAGGAGAAGAGGTGTTCTAAACCAAAACAAATGCTTCAAAGAGAATCAATAAGTGATGAGTGACTTTAAAAATGTCCATTTAATTAGGCCGCAAGTATATAAAAGGAGTCCACACTCAGTTGGTTCTTGAATTCCATTAAGTTCTCTTTCCTCTCTAAAGAAATCGAAGTAAAAATCATAGCCAGTACGCCGCAGGTATGGTTTAATGCGAGGAAGGCAATATCAAAGCCAATTAGGGGACCCAGACCTAAAGAAAAGGCCTCGATCCTGGAGAAAAAGACTATACATGAATTTTATGTGTGGGGATTGGGATGGATATGTTTAGTTAAAAGAAAAAGTTTAAGGTATCCAAGGTCCCAAATGTTTTGTGATTCCTGGCGTTGACTGACTTTTTCAATTATCTGGTTGAAAAACCAACGAGTCCCAGTTACAGCTAATTAAAGGATAAAAAATATCATGTTTTGTTCTTTCACCAAAGTTTCCTCGAATGCTGCCTTTATGCAGCATCTTCCTTTCCTCCCCCGCCCCGGATGCAAATAATTTATCTGGCACTAGTTTCATTTGGTCATGAGAGGTTAGGATTTGGGCAGGGGTGGGGGGAGAAATACCAACAGGACAAGATAAAATTATTTTACCTTTAGTATTCCTTGTAAATTTCTATTTCAGAGCCACTGTTACCTAAAGACAGATTATTTTTGCTTTAATTATGTTTTTAAAGATTTTATTTGAGAGAGAGAAAGAGAGCACGAGCAGGGGGAAGGGGCAGAGGGAGAAGGAGAGGCAGACTCCCCTCCAAGCAGGGAGCCCCATGCAGGACTCGATCCCGGGACCCTAAGATCATGAACTGAGTGGAAGACAGATGCTTACCCGACTGAGCCACCCAGGTGTCCCTGTTTTAGTTATTTCTAAAAGCAAGAACCTACCACATACCAGCACAGGGATTGTTATTTTACATGCTTTTATTCCTTTAATAATATAGAAACTATCATCCCCATTTTACAGATAGAAAGGTTCAGATCAGTGTTCTCATCTTTATGTGTTCTTTAATGCAGAATTATTTTGAACAGATTTTGAAATTCTCATGTTTCAGTTACCATTGGTGGGTGAAAACCTACCCCATAACTTAGAATTTTAAACAATCATTTTTTTTTCATGTTTACACATTCTGGGAGTCAAAATCCAGGCAGGACCCAGCGGGAACAGTATGTTCTGCCCCATAATGTCTGAGGCCTCAGCTGGGAGTTAGTGATGGCTCAGACTGATCTGGTGGCTGCAATCGGAATCGCCCAGAGCCATCTTCCCTCACATCTAGCAGTTCACGACGGCCATCGGCTGGGTCCACAGGTGGAGCTGTTGGCTGAAGCCTCTACTCTGTGTGGCCTGGGCTTCTGTACAATATGGCGGCCTCAGGGTGGGTGAGCTACTTGAATGGCAACGCTAGGCCCGTGGAAAGAGCACTGCCTTTTATTCCCTTCACTAGAAAGTGACACAGTGTCACTTCGGCCACACTCTGTTAGAGCTAGTTGAGGCATAAGCCTGTCTCTATTCCAGAGGAGGGAAAAAAGGAGAGGGAACATAATCTCTTCTTTCAATGAGAGTAGTGTCAAAGATTCTGTGGTCATTATTTTAAACCATCGGTGGAAGTAATAACTTTAGAGTGCCTCTTAGAGCAATCCTGCTTCAATGATAGACTTTTACTACGTGCGATATTCTAGGCATTATCTTTATTAGGGAGATATTTCAGTGAAAAAGATTAAGAAGGATGAAGTATTGAGGAAGGGTTTGCCAACTGAAAGGAGTACACAGGCTACGCAGCTCATATGAGCAAACGAAAGAGGCCAACTTGACTAACACGGAGCGTCTCTCATCAAAGAGAAACGGAAAATCTGGATTTTTGTGAGAAATCTCCTGATTTACATACAAACCACCAGTTTGATATTCCTGTGACTGATAGATAATGCTATTTTTTGTTCAATAAATATCTATGAAAGTGATTATCATTTGCCTGAGAATTCTCTGGGTCCTCTAAGTCAATGACAAGCTACCTCCTGTTCTTTATGAGGAATGGCTTTTCCCATATTATAAACAAAATTCCCTGGCTAGAAGAAAATTAATTTACTCTGATCCTGAACATCGACTTTGCAGAAACAGAAATAACTGTCCATCTGTTCTAAAACTTTACAGAATCATTATTTGTTCCATTAGCTCCATAAATGGGCTGTCATCAGTAATTGTCCTGTGTACTGTGAACACCTTCCCTGAAACTATATCAAGCTTAACTCCCAGAGTTCTGAAAGATTAGTCAATCAGTGTTCAAACACTTCACAGCTACATATACTCCCAAATAATGCACCTTAAAATTAGAACATGTGAAAAGTAAAATGTTCCTTTCCTTTTATAATGAATAGGTAATGAATATGCCCTCACTTACTACGCTAAGTTACCCCAAGGGATATCCAAAAGCCAAAGGGATAGCGTAGTATTAGTAACCTTCCTGCTATTATAAGTGGTTCATTAAAAAATAAACTCCAGGTCTTTAATTTCCAGCTAAGATGTAGTAACAGGGAACCTTGTTCCTGAAATCACTCAAATACAGGCAAAAGATGTGAAACAATGGTTTTCAAGACACTGAGTCTCAGTCAACAAGGGACAATGGTCCCCCAAAAGTAGGAAACAAATAAGGGGAGCCCCACAGTTGCCCCAGCTTACTCCATTGAGAGAATGTCTAGTCCATGGCATAGGAAGGGGGTCCCCATTGGAGCAAGGCAAATTCCCTGCTTGAGGATCTCTGAAGGTAAGGGTCTGAGGAGAGCATGGCAACTAGAGTTCAAGGGCCGAGAACCAGAAAGGAAAGAGTTACACAGGCAGAGATTCTGTAGCTCTGGAGAGAGGCCCCCTGGAGAATTCAGCATATTACTGGCAAATGTCTGGCATCTAATAAAAAATTACCAGGCATGAAAAAATAATGGGAAAATAGAATCCATGATGAGGGAAAATAATCCATTGAAACCAACCCAGAATTGACCCAGATTTTAGAATTATTAGAAAAGGACATTAAAATGATAATAACTGTATTCTGGTTCTTAAACAAAACTAGAGGAAAGATTGAACATGCTGAGTAGAAATATGGACCAAAAAAACAAAACAAACCAAAACAAAAGAATGACTAACAAATTGAACATGGAGAAGTATCTACAATGTGTAAAAGGAAAAGTACGGGAGGGGATTAATGACAGAGGAGACATCAAGGAAGAGAAGATTAGGGGATTTAAAGACACAAAAATGGAAATTACCTGAAATGAAAACAAGAAAGAAAAAAGAAGAAAAATGGACAGAGCATCAGTGAGATATGGTACAACTTCAAGTGATATAGTATGTGTGTGTTTTGCTGAAAGGAAGACAGGAAGAGAAAAAATATTTGAAAAAAATAATGGCTACATATTTTTCCAATTTAATAAAAACTATAAGCCTAGAAATCCTAGCAGCTCTATGAACACCAAGCATAAGAAACATGAAAAAATATACATATACCAAAGCACAACATAATCAAATGTCTTAAAACTAGAAAAAAGAGAAAATCTTAACAGAAGCCAGATTAAATAGACACAATATATGTATACAGGGGAAGAAAATAAACATGACGGTAGATTTCTCACTGGAAACAAGGCAAGTGAGAAGACCATGGAGCAACAACTTTAAAATCCTAGAAAACAAAGCTATCAAACTAGAATTCTTTTTTTTTTTTTTTTTTTTTTTTTAAAGATTATTTATTTATTTGCCAGTGATAGAGGGAGAGAAAGCGAGCAAGCACAGGCAGACAGAGAGGCAGGCAGAGGCAGAGGGAGAAGCAGGCTCCCTGCCCAGCAAGGAGCCCGATGTGGGACTCGATCCCAGGACACTGGGATCATGACCTGAGCCGAAGGCAGCCGCTTAACCAACTGAGCCACCCAGGCGTCCCTCAAACTAGAATTCTATAGCAACCAAAACATCTTTGAAAACCAAAGGCAAAATGAATATTTTTTCAGACGTCAAAAACAAACAAACAAAAACACTACCTGAAAGTCAAATTCAATAGTCAGATATATACTCCCAGATGTTTTAAAGAAAGCCATTCAGGCAGAAGGAAAAATGATACCAGATAGAAATACAGATCTACACTAAGGAATAAGGAATAAGGAATACTAAAAATGGTAACAACATTAATAAATAATATTTTTTTTATTATAATTAATTTTTAAATTATTTTTCTTATTTCTTCTTCGTCTTATTATTTTATTATTAATAAATATTTATTATTTATTATTTAAATCTATTGAAAGGAGAGATTAACCCGGGGCACCTAGGTGGCTCAGTCAGTTAAGTGTCCAACTCTCAATTTTATCTCAGGTCATGAGACAAAACCCTGCAATGGACTCTGCACTGAGCATGGAGATTGCTTAAGATTCTCTCTCGCCCTTCCCCCCTCCCTTCCCCCACATTCTCTCTCTTCCCTCATTAACAAAAAAGAGAGTAAGAGAGACTAACCCTTTAAGAATTTTTATAAATTTGGGGGCACCTGGGTGGCTCAGTGGGTTAAGCCTCTGCCTTCGGCTCAGGTCATGATCCCAGGGTCCTGGGATGGAGCCCTGCATTGGGCTCTCTGCTCAGTGGGGAGCCCACTTCCCTTCCTCTCTCTCTGCCTACTTGTGATCTCTGTCAAATAAATAAATAAAATCTTTTTTAAAAAGGGAATTTTTATAAATTTTATAAATTTTTATAAAACTAGTTATCAAGACAGACAGTGTGGCATTGGCATAAAGGTAGACGAATAAACCCAAGAACGAAAGAAGTCCAGAAATAGATGCACACACATATGAGCAGTTGATTTTTTTTTAAACTTTATTTATTTATTTGACAGAGAGAGATCACAAGTAGGCAGAGAGGCAGGCAGAGAGAGAAGAAGGGAAGCAGGCTCCCTGTTGAGCAGAGAGCCCGATGCGGGACTCGATCCCAGGACCCTGAGATCATGACCCAAGCCGAAGGCAGCGGCTTACACACTGAGCCACCCAGGCGCCCTGAGCAGTTGATTTTTGTCAAAGGAATAGACACTCATAAACGGTGCTTCATCAATTAGATATTCATATACAAAAAAATAAGGCCAATCCATACTTTGTACCATATGTAAAAATTAAATCAAAGCACATCATAGACCAATACATAAAAGCTGAAACTATAGAGCTTCCAGGAGAAACTGGGTGGGGGTAACCTTAGTCAAGGATTTCTTAGCTATGACACTAAAAGCATAATTCATAAAAGGGAAATTTGATAAGTTGGATTTCCTCAAATTAGGAATCTCTATTGTTCGAAGACACAGTTAAGGAAAAGCTACCGGCTGGGAGAAAATATTTGCTACCAGGTATGTCATGAAGGATGCATATCCAGAATATATAAAGAGCTCTCAGAACTCAGTAAGATAAAAACAAAAAAACAAGCAACCCAGTCAAAAAAATGGCCAAGTTCTTATATCTGTCCTCTCCTCTGTAATCCCCACTCCAGTTTCCCTATTCTGAATGCCCTTCATTTCCTCCTGCCCACATTAGGTAGGATGTTATGATTCTCCCTGCCTCTGAGAGTGCCCCATGGCAATGTATTCTCCCAAAAGAAGCCAGTGTCTTCATTTAAAAATGCAAATTGGATTATGCCAATCTCCTGCAGTAAAACCTTCAATGGCTTCCCAAACTGCCCTCAGTGCCCTACAAAGCCCTGTTCATCTAGCCCCAGCCTCTCCTCTCTTCACTACCCTCTTCCTCTGTTCTTCTCCAATCATTCTGACCTTCCTTCTGTTTCGCATTCACATCCAGCTCCTCCCAGGCTGGTGCCCCTACAGACTTATTCTATTTCCTACAGGCATTCTTCCGGGCTGAAGTGGTTTGGAAAATCTACTTGACCACTGACATAGCTTGGCCATGTGTTTGTGCTGCAGAAGGCACACTGCCCTGATCTGCCCTCTCTGGGTTTCCTTCTCCTGCATCCAAGGAGAGGAAAGCTCTGCCTGGGATCAGAGATCATCCAGCACTATTAGTGTTTCCGAGAATGGGGTGCACGAGCAGACAGCAGAGGACTGGCGGTGCCAGGGCCAGCTCCTGTGGGGTCAGAGGCTGATCAATCCTATACCTGTTGGGCCAACCTGAGTGGGAGCATTGTCCCCCCTCCATGCCAGAGAAGAGAGAATATGCCTGCACCCCCGGAAGTTTTCCCATGGCAGGAGAAGAAAGGGAAGCAGTCAGCTTAAAAAGCTGAACACAGGAGGTTCAATCAGCAGAGAGCCCCTCATTCAAGTAACTTGAGATCTGGGTGGGGGAAAAAAGGCAAGAGAAGAGCTGGAACCCACTCAGGTTGGTTTTCTTTCTTTCTTTTGCCAAAGCTCCCATTGAGCATGGAGGCAGGGAGGAAAGGAGAAGGGTTGCATGACACAAAAGAAACTGCCCAGAGCTGATGCCAAGTTGCTGCCTTAGAATTAGCAAGTTGCAGGAGCCGAGAGAGTTGGGGCCTCTCCCCAGATCCCAGCAGATGAGTGAAAGTGATCCTCTCAAAGCCATTTGCTCAATGAGAGCAAAGCATGCCATTAGGAATCATGCCAGGAGTTTTTTGCTTGTTTTTTTGCTGCCTTTGGGAGGAAGGGGCAAAAACAAATGATAGAAAGTAAAAGAGGTATTAAAGAGTAAAAGCAGAGGGTGGAGATAGTGTAGTGAGGTGGAAAAAAAAAATCTTCATTTAACAGCCAACAGGGAGTTTTCCATAAGGAGGGGCTAATCAGTGGCGTGTGTCTCCAGGCCACTCGGCGTGGGAGGTTTTATGAGGAGACAGTGGAATCAGAAGATAATAAACTCATCTGCATAGGAAGTTCAAAAGAATTTAGGACAACACAACAAGGGGTAAGATGAGAAGAGCATGAGGACAGGGAGACATGTATTGCCAAGAGAGGCCATTGAGAAATTCCAGCATTTTTGAAGTGGATTTGATGTCGAATGTGTACTTTCAAGTTGTTTGCAATTTTGAAACATCAACATCTTCGCCATCCAGGCTTGGAGCAAGACTTACCCAGTGCACCAGTGCCCAGGGAGAACGGTTTGGGGTAATCAAGGTAACAGGGGTAGTTCCTCATCTGAGAAGCAGAGAACAGCAGCCAGATATGAGAATGGAATATTGTTGGGAGTTCACTGAGGGCAGATCAGAAGCAGCTGCCAGAGGACTTTCACACAACTCCTCCATTCCCCTCCCCAAACTCCCACTACCACCCCCACCACACACACACACACACACACACACAGAAAACAGTGCCCTTACCCTCTGTGTTGGCCCTGGGAGTTTGTGCTAAACTTTATTTAAATCCAAAGGACAGGATAACCCCAGCTAATCCTTGAGTTAAATTAATTAGCACACAAAGCCAAACATGGTCCCTGAGAACTTCCTAAAAGAATGCATTAGAAAGAAATGTGTTGGGGCACCTGGGTGGCTCAATGGGAAAGGCCTCTGCCTTTGCCTCAGGTCATGATCTCGGGGTCCTGGGATCGAGCCCCACATTGGGCTCGCTGCTCAGTGGAAAGCCAGCTTCCCCCCTCTCTCTGCCTGCCTCTCTGCCTACTTGTGATCTCTCTCTCTCTCTCTCTCTCTCTCTCTCTGTGTCAAATAAATAAATAAATAATCTTAAAAAAAAGAAAAAGAAAAAGAAAGAAGAAAGAAAAAAATGTTTTGACTCAGGAAACCCAAACCATGGGGTGGAGGGAGAAAAAAAGGAGTGGAAGTGGTTTCAGGATTGACTGGATCCAGAAACTCAAATATCATAGGGACTCTCATTTCCCATTTGTACCTCCCTTACTGAATGTTTCCTTTTGTTTTGTTTTTTGTTTTCACACAAAGGGAACTCATGCCTGCAGTTTGATGTTAACTTCCAGAGGAAAATGATTAGCTTAACCCAATGAAATACATCCAGAAGGCATGGGGAGAACATGAGACATGGACATCATCCCCAACCTATATTTCTGAATGCTGATGCCAAGCTTTTTGACTTTCCTCCTGGAGAGGTTGGTAATGCCTCCTAAGAGCCCATAGGAAGCAAACATGGAAGACATTCTGTCTAAGATAATGTGGACTTGGAACAATGACTGTAAGCCTCAAACTCTTCCCCAAACGGAGTGATCATTTGTACCATTTTCCAGAGTAACCCTGGAAATGTCCCTCCTATCCCACTCACCCCATTAAAAAACAAAATTCAGTTTCCTCATCTTGTTCTTAAAATACGGCCATTCACAAAGCTTAAGAGATCTGGTCCAGCCTAATTCTCCATCTTGTTTTGCCCACACTTCTGGTGCCGTTCTCCTCTGAACTCCCTCATTAACCACCTCATCAATCACATCAATTGTTCCTTAACATGCCACTCTCCTCCCATCACAGGGCCATAAAAGGTGCTGTCCTCTCTACCAGAGTTCCTCTTCCCCTTCCCTACCCTGCCACACACCCCCGGCTGACCGACAGAATTCCCACTCATTATCCAGGTCTTGGCTCAAGTCGCTATTGACCACCTTCTTCTCTCATTCTCCCACAATTAAGTTAGATCCCTTTGTTACAAGTTCAAAAAGCACCATGTACTTTTTCTTCAACATAACCATTTTAATTTGTAATTATATATTTAGGTGATTCTTTGATGGATGTAAGTTCCATAATGGCAGAACCCATGTCTATTTTCCTCACCACTATTACCCTGGTATCTAGCACCCGGACTGGCACAAAGTTGGTACTTAAGATATTTTATAGAAATAAGCAGATGAATTAATGAGCCAATAAACAAATAAAGAAATGAATTGATGGGTAAAGGGATGAGGAAGGAAGACCAGGGTAATAATCAAAAAAGGTAGACAGTAGGCACAGTACATTTTTCTTTAAATTACAGAGGAGGGAATATTTGCATTTTTCTCCACATGTGACTGATACTGGGTTAGATATTTTACACTTGATTTATATTCAGGTCATCATGATTCTAATGCCCAATGGACTTTTCACTCTATTCTGTAACCTTCTGCAAACAAAAGGATAAGTTAGACACCAAGGAAATTGGGTAATACAGAAGAGATACTTCTTCCTTCAAAGACACTTAAATGTTATGAGGCTCATAAACATTAGTTTATATAACAAACACCTACATATCACTTACTAGTTGCCAAGGACATTCTAATGTTTTATAAAATATTAACTCATGTAATATTAACCCTATGAAGTAGCTTCTATTATTATCAAAGACATCTCTTTAAGTCCCAGAGATCAAATAACTTGCTGAAGGATGTACTTGTAGAGAGTGATAGAATTCAGATTTTAATCCAAGCATATGTCTGCAAAGCTCAGGTGTTTTACTGCCATTCTAGGTAATTTTCATAATTTAAAAAAGGGGGGGGGGACTAGAGTTTAGCTAAAGCCTCAGAAGATCTTTGTTTTTTAATTTTTATTTTTTTTAATCCTCTGTCAAGGGAGATTTCAGATTGTATTCAAAATGGAGTAAGCACATTCTATTCTGTTTCTTCCATTCAGTGGAACTAAAAACCCTAGACAAAATGCATGGAAACTAAGGATTCTGAAAAGGAAATGGCATCAGGAAGTTTAGGGGAAAAAAACAAAACTCTAAATAATACTATACTAATGGTAAGCTCCCCACTTTTCCTCTTCCAATAATTGCTGACCAAAATTCAGTCATCCTGAAACCTGGAACTGTGATGGAAAGCAGACAGAAAGAGCTTCAAGAAAGCTCAACTTCTAGGGGTGCCTAGGTGGTGCAGTGGATTAAGTGTCCAACTCTTGTTTTCAGCTCAGGTCACGATCTCAGGGTTTTGAGATCAAACACCTCTTCAGACTCCCTGCTGAGCAGGGACTCTGCTTAAGATTCTCTTCCCCCACTTCTGCGCCTTCCCACCATGCACTCTCTCTCTCAAATAAATAGATAAATCTTTTTTAAAAAAGAGAGAGAGAGGAAATAAAGCTCAACTTCTGGTTTAAGAAGTGGGAAGGGGGGACTCTCTGGATAAAAGAGAGTTGGAGCCCTGGGTGGCTCAGCCACTAAGTGCCTTCAGCTCAGGTCATGATCCCAGGGTCTTGGGATCAAGCTCAGCATTGGGCTCCCTGCTCAGCAGGAAGCCTGCTTCTCCCTCTCTCACTTCTCTTGCTTGGTTCCCTCTCTCACTTTCTCTCTCTGTCAAATAAATAAATAAAATCCTTAAAAAGAGAGAGAGAGTTGAAAAAATCCCATTCTCCCCATTTTCTCTCACCCCACCCCCAGGGCAATCACACTGTGATACTGTTAATAATGACACCAGAAGCTGAACAGTGCTTAAACTCAGAATGGAGAAAATCTTCTTTTTGACCATAGTGACTGGTCCCAAGAATACAGGGATAATACCTATAGCTTTTTTTCTATATATGTCCTCTTGACACTTAGCCCCAGAAGCGGAAGTGTTGTGTGAAGGGCATGGCAGAGAGGAGGAATTAAGTTGCAACTTTCTAATCAAAAGACCAAGAAAGGAAATTCCTTTGGGTCAGTGAGTGTCTGGGAGGTCACACAGTAAAGAGCGTGTGAAAGTGATGCCAAAATATTTTGTATGAACTCCTTCACTCATCCTGAGCTATGCATACATGGATCTGATGCCAAACAATAGGCCAGAAAACTTTCAGAACTGAACTATATGATAAACCACTCTCTCAACTCCAAATTGGCAACTGACTGACATTCACATGGGTTAGACCAAAATAACATTGTAGAAGCTTTGAAACTTGACTGACACAGGGTCAATAGCTCAGAGGAGGCAGGTAGGAACTAGTAACCTGAACAGAATCTGGTTGACTATCTGATAAGCAAATAAATAACCTTTTCCATATGATTTAGTAAAAGCAAGAAAACCCTCACATAGTATTGAAAAAGTCCAGGATACAATTCAAAATTAACCTATATACAAATAACCAGAAAAATCCGAACATCTGGAAAGGGAAAACACAATTAACAAATCCTAGTCTAAAGATGCTACAGAATCTGGAATTATCAGATCTAGTTTTAAATCATGTATGTAGCCATGCTCCAAACAGTAAATGAATAGTCTTTAAAAAAAAGTGAAAAGGTAGAAAGTTTCAGCAGATAAATAGAAGGTATAAAAGATTTTTAAAGAACCAAATATAAATATTAGAACTTAAAAAAAATGAACCAAATAAAATATTTTCTTGATGGGCTTGATAGCAGAGTGGGGATGTGAGATGAAAGTTAGTAAACTTAAAGATAGATCAAAAGAAATATTGAATCTAAATAATAGAAGGAAAATTTTTGACCAAAAAAAAAAAAAAAAAGACAGAGCCACAGAGACCTGTCGGACAGTATCAAATGGTCTAACATTCATGTCGTTAGAATCCCACAAGATGATAAAGAATGTGGTACAAAAAATAAAAACAAAACAGTAAATTATAGCTGTAACTCCCCAAAGCTGGTGAGAAACATAAATTAACAAATTATAGAAGCTCAGCAAACTATGGAAGGAAGGAAGGAAAGAAAGAAGGAAGGAAGGAAAAAGGGGAAGGAGCTTGGATACATCATTATAAAAATGCTGGAGATTAATGACAATGAAAGCAGCCAGAGAAAAACAAGGGTCTGAATATAAAGGAACAATTATTTGAGTGACTATAGATTTCTTGTCTGACACCATGAGAGCCAGAAGACAGTGGAACAACACATTTAAATTGCTGAAAGAAAAAAAATTGCCAACCTCAAAGTTTTATATCCATCAATATTCTTTAGAAATAAGGATGAAAAAATGAGATCTGGAGGTGAAGGAAAACTAAGAAAATTCATCTTCAAAAGATTTTCTCTTAAAAAACTAAAGGAAGTTCTTGAGAATAAAAGAAATTGATCCCAGAGTGAAATATGGAACACCAGGAGTGAAAGAAGAGCAACAGAAATGGTAATATCTGGGCAAATGGAATAGATTGTTTTTCCTCTTAAGTTTAAAAAAAATAGACATGACAATTGAGAGGAAAAATTGTAACTTTTTCTGGTGGGATTTTCAATGATTCAATAGATGTAGGTCATATGAGAAACTGCAGTTTAAATGGAGAGAGATGTTAAATGGTGGAAGATAAAGTGTTTCATAGAGTGGTAAGGTTTATACATTTCACATAAAGTAGGAAAATATTAATTCTGCATAGTGTATAAGATATGAAGTATGTATATTTTATGTATATTTTATATATTTATGTATATTAAGATCTGAAGCAACCACTACAAATTATATGAAGATATGGTTATAAACTCAATAAATTAAATTAAAATGGAATACCAAAGGTACTTAAATAATCAAAAGAAGACAGGGAAGGGAATATAGAGAAATAAAAATACAGGAAACAATACCATGATAGAGCTAAATCCAAACATATTATTGATTACATTAAATGTAAGTGGCCTAAATGCACAAATTTAAAAGCATAGATTGCCATAATGACTAAGAAAAGCAAGAACCAACTATATGTTATTCATAAGAAACTTACTTTAAATAAATATAATTATATAGCCGGTTATAAGTAAAATGATGGAAAAAGCAATGCCATGCAAAAACTAATCAAAGTAACTCTGGAGGGCCTATTGAATTTTAGGCAAAGAAGACCTTATGGCAATAAAAATTACCAGGCATAAAAAGGGAAATTATAATAAATAAAAGCATCAATTCGCAATTCACCAAGAAGACAGAACAGCCCAAAGTGTGGATGCATTTAACAATAAAGATTCAAAAATTTATGAATCAAAATTTAAATAACTGAAAGAAGAAACAGCCAAACCCACAACTATAGTTGAAAATTTCAACATTTCTCTATCAGTAATCAATAAAACAAGTAGACATAAAAATCAGCTAGTATATAGAAGAACCAAACAACATTGTCAGCAAACTAGAACAAATCAATATTTATAGAACATTATGCCAAACAGAAGAATACACATTCTTTTGACAAGCATCTATGGAATCATAGATATAAAACAGAGTTGTAAAACAGACCTTAACAAATTTAAAAGGCTTGAAAGTGTATAAAGGATATTCTCTGATGACAAGAGAACTAAATTAGAAATAAAAAATAGAATGATAAATAAAAATCTTAAAAAAAAAACAAGCAAAAAACAGAATTCTGTAGACCTATAAATACAGAGAACAAAGTGATGCTTGCCAGAGGGGAGTGGGATGGAGATTGTATAAAAGCGGTGAAGGGAGGTATGCCTGGGTGCCTCAGTGGGTTAAAGCCTCTGCCTTCAGCTCAGGTCATGATCCCAGAGTCCTGGGATGGAGCCCAGCTTCAGGCTCTCTGCTCAGCGGGGAGCCTGCTTCCTCCTCTTTCTCTGCCTGCCTCTCTGCCTACTTGTGATCTCTGTCAAATAAACAAATAAAATATTTATTTAAAAAAAAGCAGTGAAGGGAAACGGGACATACAAGCTTCTAGTTATAGGGTGAAAAGTCACAGGAATAAGAAGACGGTGCAAAGGAATATAGTCAAAGAATGATAACTGGAAATCTCCCAACACATGAAAGTTAAATAATACACTTACAAATAACTTAAGGGTAAATGGTAAGAGGAATTGGAAAGTGTTAAAGAAACTGAAAATGCAACATACACTAATCTGTTGGAAATAGCTAATGCAAGATTTAGAGTACAATTAATGGTTAATGTTTGCATTAGGAAATTTTAAAAATCTCAAGTCAACTGTCCATTTTCCCACCCTACAGAATTTTTAAAAGAAGAGCAAAATAAACCCAAAGCTAGCAGAAGAAAAGAAACAAACAGCAGAGATCATGAAATTTAAAATGACAAACCAATAGGAAAAAAAATAATAAAAATAAATGTTTATTCTTTGAAAAGACCTATACATTTGATTGGCACAAGATTGGCCAAAAAAGAGAGAGAGAAAGAAAGAGAGAGAAGACATTAATTTTCTTTTTGGGGGCGGGGTATCCTACTTCTCCACCATCTTGTCCCTCTCCCCTGACATTAATTTTCAATATCAGGAATGAAAGATGGACTCTTACTACAAAACCACAGATACTGAAAGAAGAAAGGTGGGAATACTTCCAGATTCATTTACAAGGCTAGCATTACCCTTTTACAGAGGCCAGGCTTACACTCATCCCAAAGCCAGACAGTGAAAGAAAAGAAAACCACAAACCAATATACCTCATGAACATAGGAAAAATCTTTAACCCAATATTAGCAAATCAAATCCAGCAATACATAAAAAGAATAATGCACCATGACAAATGGGCTTAATCCCAGGAATGTAAAGCTAGTTTAACATATGAAAATAATTTAATGAAATCCACCATGCTAATAGACTAAAGAACAAAAAACACATAAACATATAAAATTATGCAGAGAAGAAGAAAGACTGACATTCATTTCAAATAAAAACTTCCACCAAACTTGGAAGAAAAACATCCATCATATGATAAAGGGTATCCAAAAAGACACACTGCTGACAACATAATGGACAAAAACTGAATGTTTTTTTCCCTAAGATCAAGAACAGACAAGGATGTCAACTCTCAGTGCTCCTATTCAATATCATACTGAAAGTCCTACTTAGTACAATAAGTCAAGTAAAATGAAAAGGCATACAGATTAGAAAAGAAGAAATTAAACTGGTCCTATTCACAGGCAACATGCCTGTCTATTTTTAAAAAAAACAACTATTTAATAAATCTAGGAGAGAGTTCTTTGAAATAACAGAAGAGTTTAGCAGCACTAAAAGACAAATTTACCCCAAAAATCAAATTTCTACATACTAGCAGTGAAAAATTGGAAACTGAAATTTGATACTAAAGATAATACAATTTAAAATAGCTCCAAAATTGGAGATGTTCAAGTGTATACCTGCAAGTGCAAACCCTATATACTGAGAACTACAAAATACTTGTGTAATAAATTAAAGAAACTCTGATTAAATGCAGAGACGGGCCATATAAATGGATTAGAACACTTAGTGTAGTTGATTCTATAACCAAACCAATCTATAGATTTGATGTTATTCCAATCAAACACCTGTTGGGATTGGGAGTAACATATACAGATATATAGATATAGATATTTATATGTGATATATACATATACATATATATAATATATATATAAACAAATGTTAAATAAAGATGGAAAGGCAATTCAATGAAGGAAGGATGGGCTTTTCAACAAATGATGTTGGAGTAATAGGACGTTCAGATACCAAAAATAGATGTTAACCTAAACCCCACATCTTATACAAAAATCAAGTAAAGGTGGCTGAAGTTTGGTAAGAAAGCACCGTGGCATTTTACCTCCCAAATCCAATAACCTTTCATGACAACAGAAAACTAGAACTAGAGGGGAAATCTCTCAACATGACAAATGGCATTTTATGACAAAACCCACAACTGACAACATACTCAGTCCTAAAAGACTAAGAACTTCCCTTTTAGGATAAGGAACAAGGCCAGGAAAGCTGTTCTTACCACTTACTTCTATTCAACATGGTGCTGGAGGTTTTAGCCACAGCAATTGGGCAAGAAAAGAAATAAATAGCATCCAGACTGGAAAGGTAGAGGTTAAAGTCTCTATTTACAGATCCCAGAATCTTTTATATTAAAAAAAATCCACTAAAAAAATCATTAGCACCAATACAAGAAGAGTTCAGCAAGTTACAGGATATCAGTTGAATATTTTAAAAAACCAAGTGTATTTCCATACCTCAGCGATGGACAATAAGAAAATAGAATCAAGAAGACAATTCCATTTACAGTAGCATCAAAAAAGAACAAAGTGTTTACAAATTAATACAAGAAATACCAAACTCATACACTGAAAACTATAAAATATTGTTGAAAGGAATTAAAGAAAATCAAAGAAAGTGGAAAAACATTCCATGATCATAGATTGGAAAATGTAATTTTTTTAAGATGTCAACACTCCCAAGTTGATCTACAAATTCAATGTAATCCCCATCAAGTTCTCAGATCACTTCTTTGCAGCAATTGACAAGCTAATCCTAAAACTCAAATGAAAATGCAAGGGGTTAAGAAGAGGCCAGTTCAGAAGAGGGCTTACATTTCCTAATTTCAAAACTTCCTACAAAGCAACAGTAATCATGACTCTATGGGACTAGCATAAGGATAGGCATACAGATAAGTGGAATAGACTTGAGAGTACAGCGATGAACCCATAAAACTCAAAACACTACATTAATATGCTCCATTGACATGACATTCCCAAAAAGGCAAAAGTCTAGGGATAGAAAACAGATCGGTGGTTGCCAAGATTGGAGGGAAAATTTGCCTGGCAAAAGATCATTGCAAAGGGGCTTCAGGGAGGTGATAGAATCCTGATTGTGGTGATGGTGGTATGATTCTGTGAATGTGTTAAAAACTTGCCAAATTGGGGCACCTGAGTGGCTCAGTGGGTTAAAGCCTCTGCCTTCTGCTCATGTCATGATCCCAGGGTCCTGGGATTGAGCTCTGCATAGAGCTCTCTGCTCTGCAGGGAGCCTGCTTCCCTTCTTCTCTCTCTGCCTACTTGTGATCTCTGTCTGCCAAATAAATAATAAATAAAATCTTAAAAAAAAAAAAAAAAACTTGCCAAACTACACACACACACACACGCACACACATACACCAGTTTTGGGCTTCTTTGGGTGGGAGGTTGTTGGTTTGTTTTTGCTTTTTGTTTATTTGTTTAGTTTTGTTTTTGAGAGAAAGAGAGAGAGAGAGCACATGTGAGCATTAGGGGAGATGGAAAGGAAAGAATCTTAAGCAAGCTCCACACCCAGCACAGAGCTGGACACAGCCAGATCTCACAACTCTGAGATCGTGACCTGACCCGAAATCAAGAGTTGGACGTGTAACCAATGGAGCCACCCAGGCACTCCCTACACAAACACATTAACTTTTAAAAGCACACACACAAAAAGAAGAAATAAAATAAATGGTCCAGGATCAATAATCCAAGACTTCAGAAGATGCCAACGTGTTATCATCTCTGCTTAAGAAGATTTGTGATCCAGCTAAAAGGACAGAATTAGCAAATTCTGGAGAGCTATCACTAAATATAACACTAATTCCTGTCATTTGTCAAGCATTTACCCTGTGCCAGGCCCTTTACTGATGCCTTCTACCAGCTAATCCTCCCAGCCCTTATTAAGAGATAGATACAGACCTGGCATCCAAGCCAATGCTGACTGGCTACCATGGCCAGGCTACCTGGCACACAGAAGTCAGAACTGTAGAACCATTTCCCTCTCATTAGGGTCTCTGTCAGAAATCAGAGTTCCAGGAACACAGCGGCATGCCATTTGTCACAACTGGTTTGTTGCTTATGAAGATGTAACAGTGTTTTTTTCATGTGTATTCTCCATCACGACAACAAAACCATCTCAGCAAGAACTTACGGGGTGGTTCCTACGTGCTTCTCATTCCTTGCTGCCGTGTGGTACCCGACACCAAGTGACTCCTGACCTACATAAAAATCATGGGCAACTTCTCCCCATAAGGAAATGAGAGGTCACTATCTAGACTGAAAAATTAGATTGGGTCAATCAGAAAGGTAATTAAGGCACGACAAGGATGCAGAAACTTCCTGATGAATGAAAAATACAATCAATATGCTGGAAGCTGGAGGCCATTAACTTTACTAAACCCTGAACACAAATTTTTTACAGCATCTAGAGTTAGCACTAAATTTTGGCATCATTTAAAATGCAGGTATTTTCTAGGAAATAGACCTCCTAGGACTGAATGAAAGATTGAGACCTCCCTAAAATGTGGATTTTCAGGTTTCATGTCCTTGCTCAGAGACTCCCACCAATACCTGGGTTATGTTGTGTTTTGTTTTTACACCAAATGAAGAACCAGCAAACTTAGTTGGGACTCAAAGTGTTCCCCATCCTGACTTCTCTGGCCCATATAGAGAGAAAGTTGGCCACCATCTCCCCAAGTTTTATTTCTTATCGTCTCAGCCACCCTGAGGGATGATGACTTTTCCAGTCTTACGTTTTCTTGGGAAGAATAAGTATTGACTCTGCTTTGGTCTGAGGGCTGTGCTTAGACCAGCCCAGTGTGACCAGTGAGGCAGACACAGCTGTGAAATCCAGGGGGGCATGGAACAGGAAAGACAAAACACCATTTTCTGTCAAATCCAAAGCTTTCCCTCTCCTGTGAATAATATCACAAAAGCTAACATTTACCAAATATTTATTATGTGCTAAGTACTTTACATACTTTCATTCAATGCTCAATGAGGTGAGCACAGTTATGCCCATTTGTAATTGAGAAAATTG
Source organism: Mustela lutreola (assembly GCF_030435805.1). Lineage (NCBI taxonomy): Eukaryota > Metazoa > Chordata > Mammalia > Carnivora > Mustelidae > Mustela > Mustela lutreola. The sequence goes on along the minus strand of NC_081305.1, from coordinate 30,670,380 downwards.
AGACACATAGAGGTTATATAACCTGCCCAAGGTCACAGAGTTAACAAGCGGTAGAACCATGGCCTGGGCTCTGACCATAGTGCATTATTGCTAATTTTTGAAATATGAACTATCTAATCAACTCTTTTGGTGATAACAAGTCTCCAAGGGTATTTATCATTTCACATTTATTCCCATTTCCCCAGCTAGACTGAGGGTGGAAGCCAGGTCTTCTCACTCTCTATCTGTCCCACATCTTAGGCTCGGACATGCCCCGCAATCAAGGCCCAAGAGTGCCAGGGCCCCAGGTGACATGCGATCAGAGTGCCTGCCAAGGAAGGACCAGATGGGTCTGCTAAATGGTGAAATCAAGTCCTTGCCACTGTAATGGCAATAAGCATTCCACATAAAATAATTACTACCAGTTTGCTTGGCAGGTTGGACAAAGTCCGAGGGAAGGTTAATTTATCTTTCACAGCTTTGAGCCTTCAAGCTGTGGTTTCCCAAGTGAAAAGGGCCTCTCCTCAATGATTCTTTGAAAGATCCATTTAGTCATGACAGAATTACCTCCTCATCACTGAGTGGCAAAGTCTATTTGGAGTCCACTTGTCAGCGAGGGAGCAGAATGGAAGGAATTATTTAAGTCACATGGAGATTTAAATCCATAGCCAAGGTCTATGGTACAGTAGGTAGGATACTGAAATGGGTTTTAGGTCAAGACATCAGCCACCCATACCATGTAAAATTTGTGCAATGATTTTCTCATCATAGAAATGGGTACAATCTAGCCTCAGCAATCATACAACAACAACAACAACAACAACAAATTAAAGGCATCCAAATCAGCAAAGAAGTCAGACTATCACTCTTTGCAGATGATATGATACTATATGTAGAAAACCCAAAAGATTCCACTCCAAATCTGCTAGAACTTGTACAGAAATTCAGTAAAGTGTCAGGATATAAAATCAATGCACAGAATCAGTTGCATTTCTTTACACCAACAACAAGACAGAAGAAAGAGAAATTAAGAAGTCAATCCCATTTACAATTGCACCCAAAACCAGAAGATACCTAGGAATTAACCTAACCAAAGACGCAAAGAATCTATACTCAGAAAGCTATAAAGCACTCATGAAAGAAATTGAGAAAGACACAAAGAAATGGAAAAATGTTCCAGGCTCATGGATTGGAAGAACAAATACTGTGAAAATGTCTATGCTACCTAAAGCAATCTACATATTTAATGCAATTCCTATCAAAATACCATCCATTTTTTTCAAAGAAATGGAACAAATAATCCTAAAATGTATATGGAACAAGAAAAGACCTTGAATAGCCAAAGGAATATTGAAAAAGAAAGCCAAAGTTGGCGGCATCACAATTCCGGACTTCAAGCTCTATTACAAAGCTGTCATCGTCAAGACGGTATGGTACTGGCACAAAAACAGACATATAGATCAATGGAACAGAATAGAGAGCCCAGAAATAGACCCTCAACTCTATGGTCAACTAATCTTCGACAAAGCAGGAAAGAATGTCCAATGGAAAAAAGACAGCCTTTTCAACAAATGGTGTTGGGAAAATTGGACAGCCACATGCAGAAAAATTAAATTGGACCATTTCCTTACACCACACATGAAAATAGACTCAAAATGGATTAAGGACCTCAATGTGAGAAAGGAATCCATCAAAATCCTTGGGGAGAACACAGGCAGCAACCTCTTCGACCTCAGCTGCAGCAACTTCTTCCCAGGAACATCACCAAAGGCAAGGGAAGCAAGGGCAAAAATTAACTATTGGGACTTCATCAAGACCAAAAGCTTTTGCACAGCAAAGGAAACAGTTAACAAAACCAAAAGACAACTGACAGAATGGGAGAAGATATTTGCAAATGACATATCAGATAAAGGGCTAGTATCCAAAATCTATAAAGAGCTTAGCAAACTCAACACCCAAAGAACAAATAATCCAATCAAGAAATGGGCAGAGGACATGAACAGACATTTCTGCAAAGAAGACATCCAGATTGCCAACAGACACATTAAAAAGTGCTCCACATCACTTAGCATCATGGAAATACAAATCAAAACCACAATGAGATACCACCTCACACCAGTCAAAATGACAAGTCAGAAAATGACATATGCTGGCAAGGATGTGGAGAAAGGAGAACTCTCCTACATTGTTGGTGGGAATGCAAGCTGGTGCAACCACCCTGGAAAACAGCATGGAGGTTCCTCAAAAAGTTGAGAAGAGAGCTACCTTATGACCCAGCAATTACACTACTGGATATTTACCCTAAAGATAAAACATAGTAATCTGAAGGGGCATGTGCACCCAAATGTTTATAGCAGCAATGTCCACAATAGCCAAACTATGGAAAGAACCTAGATGTCTATCAACAAATGAATGGATAAAGAAGATGTGGTATATATACACAATAGAATACTATGCACCCATCAAAAGAAATGAAATCTTGCCATTTGCGACAACATGGGTGGAACTAGAGGGTATTATGCTTAGCAAAATAAGTTAATCAGAGATAGACAACTATCATATGATCTCCCTGATATGAGGAAGTGGAGATGCAATGTGGGAGACTAAATGAAACAAGATGGGAGTGGGAGGAAGACAAACCATAAGAGACTCTTAATCTCACAAAACAAACTGAAGGTTGCTGGGGGGAGGGGGATCGGGAGAGGGTGGTGGGGTTATGGACATTGGGGAGGGTATGTGCTATGGTGACTGCTGTGAAGTGTGTAAACCTGGTGATTCACAGACCTGTACCCCTGGGGCTAATAATACATTATATGTTTACAAAAAAAAAAAAAAAAGGAAAGAAAGAAAGAGAGAGAGAGAGAGAGAAAAGAAATGGGTACAATCATAGGTGGCCAATCTATTTAAGGAATTTAAAGACTGTTAAATGAGATTAAGTTTACTAAATGGAATTTGGCCTGGTGAAAGGTGCTTTAAAACTTCCAGGAAGAGAATCCAGGCATGGGTGTATTTAATCTGAACTGAAATGGCAGAACTTCCTGTCTTTCCTGCTGGTTAATGTTTCTAGACTTCTTCCTCACCTCTGTTTTCTGATTTGATCTTCCTCCCATTAGGCCCATCTGTTAAAGTCCTTACACTAGGGGCATCAAATGAGCCAACTTTTTTGTGTTTTCAATAACCAAATACCTCTTCCCTCTGAATGGCACAGGTCTAATCTGGGTAAGAATTTGGTGACAATTCACTTTTCTTTCAGTCTGTTTTCTTAATGACAATTCAATACAACCTCTTTTTCAAAGAAACATGGTTTGCTAAGGTAACCCCGGGTGGCCAAAGGAAAGACATGTCAAGGAATTCATCCAAAAAGCACCTTATTTGGTACCACAGAGAGACATCCATTCTTAATAAAGTCTTGCCTAATTGGCCTGGATCAGAAACAACTCCCTCATAGAAGCTTAGAAAATTTTACACAGCGGGAAGAAAAAGCAGAATGGTATATGTCACAAGATGTGTCAGCAATGTGAGATATATAATAATTCTTTCTAAAAGAAATAATCGCAAAAGTAAGAGAAGCAAAAATATTTCAGTTGATGTGGAAAATGGCTTTAATTATCCGCTATATTTGAGGTGATGTATTCATCTCCTCAGTAGCCATGTACCCTTTTACTGTTAACAGAACCTTTTGTGTATAACTCCCTTCCCTTCTCTCTCTGTCCATGTAATTTACTGGATCTAGAATTCATGATTGACAGTCATTTTATCTTAACACTTGGAAAATGTTATCCCACTTCTTTTTGACCTCCATGGCTTCAAGTGAGAAATCTACTACCATCCAAATTGGTGTTTATCTGCAACGCCTACTTTCTTAGTACCTTCTTTCAAGATGTCTCCTTTAGGTTTCAATTCAGAAGCTAAATTTCAGAAGCTAAAAGATAGGGTCTTGTTTGTATGTATACTGTGTGGGGTTAGCTCAGTTTCCTGATGAGGGAGGTTTAGAACTTTGGCCAAATTTAGAAAGTTTTCAGACTTTTTCCTTTGAACATGTCAATACTTCTTTCCCTTTGCTCTCCTTCTGGAATGCCAATAACACAGATGTCAGCTCTTTTGTTGTTGTCCCACAGGTTTCTGAGACATCGTTCACTTTTCTTTCAGTCTGTTTTCTTACTGTTGTTTATCACAAAACTGCAGTGATCAAGACAGTACGGTACTGGCACAAAAACAGACACAAAGATCAATGGCACAGAATAGAAAACCCAGAAATGGACCCCGAACTATATGGTCAAGTAATATTTGACAAAGTAGGAAAGAATATCTAATGGGAAAAAGACAGTCTCTTCAACAAATGATGTTGGGAAAACTGGACAGCAATACACAAAAGAATGAATCTGAACCACTTTTTTTTTTTTAAGATTTTATTTATTTATTTGACAGAGAGAGAGATCACAAATAGGCAGCAAGACAGGCAGAGAGAGAGGGGGAAGCAGGCTCCCTGTTGAGCAGAGAACTTAATGTGGGGCTCAATCCCAGATCCCCAAGATCGTGACCTGAGCTGAAGGCAGGGGCTTAACCCACTGAGCTACCCAGGACTCTTCTGGACCACTTCCTTAACACCACACACAAAAGTAAATTCAAAATGGATGAAAGATCTAAATGTGAGACAGGAAAACATCACAATCCTAGAGGAAAACACAGGCAGTAACCTCTTTGACATCAGCTATAGCAACTTCTTACGATACGTCATCTGAGGCAAGGGAAACAAAACCAAAAATGAACTATTGCGACTTCATCAAGATATAAAAGCTTCTGCACAGTGAATGAAACAATCCACAAGACTAAAAGGCAACCTTCAGAATGAGAGAAGATATTCACAAATGACATGTCTGATAAAGGGTTGGTATCGAAAATATATATAGAACTTTTAAAACTTGACCCCCAAGAACAAAATAGTTCAGTTAAAAAAATAAATAGAAGACAGGAAGAGACATATTTTTCTGTTGCTTAAATCGGGTAAACTTTATTGGTCTATCTTCAGGTTTATTGATTCTATCCTCTGTCATCTCTTGCTCTACCACTGAGCTCATCAACTGAATTTTTTATTTCAGTTATTTTATTTTTTAAGTTCTAGAATTTCCATTTTGTTCTTTTTTATAACTTTTTTTTTTTTTTCTGAGATTTTGTACTTTTTCATTTGTTTCAAAATAATTCATTGGGGGCACCTGGGTGGTTCAGTGGGTTAAAGCCTCTGCCTTTGGCTCAGGTCATGATCCCAGGGTCCTGAGATCGAGCCCCACATTGGGCTCCCTGCTCAGTGGAGAGCCTGCTTCTCCTTCTCCCTCTACCTGCCTCTCTGCCTACTTGTGCTATCTCTCTGTCAAATAAATAAATAAAATATTTTTAAAAAAGAATTCATCATTGCTTGTTGAAGCATTTTTAAGATGGCCACTTTAAAATCCTAGTCAGATAATTCTGATTAATCATGATCTTGGCATCTCTGATTGTCTTTTCTCATTCATTTTTGAGATTTTCCTGTTTCTTGGTATAACGAGTGATTTTTTTTTAATTGTATTCTCGACATTTTGGATATACACTGAGGCTCTGGGTTCTATTTAATCTTCTCTTTTTAAGCAGGAAGGTCTCCTTTTTTGAAGTTGTGTGCATTTGCTCAGAGTGGGTTTGCTCAGCTTCCTGCTGGGCTGCACTGACATCATCTCCAAAGAGAAGAGCAACGACACCCATCACACCGCCACACCTTGCTGCAGATGGATGGGGTAGAAGTTCAGCTCCATCCTTAGCCCATCAACATCTTCTGTGCAAAGTGGTACACCAACTCAAACCAACTCATTATCTTAAACTGGGGGCCTAAGCTCAGCCCCCTACTGATGTGGTGAAGGGTGAAGGCTATAAGGCAGAGGGCTAACATACCATTCTGTTTTTGCAGAGGGGCAGGGGAAGTTCAGCACCCTACCTGTTCCTAGTCATGAAGGGTGGCGAGTCAAGTGTCAATTAGCTGCATCTCTCATCGCCTCATTCTATCCGTTGTTGCCAGTTGGGGGTGGCAACTCAGAAGAGGAGTGCAGAAAGCAGAATGCCGAGTAGCCTGCTTTATACTGCCTCATTGGCTCTCTTTGCTGTGGGTTGGAGGGGGAGGTTCAGCTCTCCAATAAAACCCCAGTGACCTCCAGAATTAGGGAAAGTGGAATGCAGACTAGCTTCAATTTACACTGCCCTCTTCATGATCAATGATGCTAGATGAGGGTAGAGACTCAGGTCACCATTGGACTTGGCCAAATACTGTAATTTGACCCTTCCCCTCCAGTGGTTTTTCAAAGAGAAGGCTGAAATCAATCCAAGGTAACTCAGTATTGGGGTTTTTGTGGGGACAATTGGGAAACATAGGGTTATTGAGAGAGCTTCTTTCTTTGTTCTGGACTTGAAGTTGGTAGGAATAGGCCTGGAAACTATGGAACTACTACATAAGGATTAAAGAGAGTTTAGATTCTTTTGGCTTCCATATGCAGTATACATAGTGGTTAGGTACATACACCTGATTTCAAAGTGTAGCTCAATTATGAGACTTTGATCACAACATCTTACCAAGCAAAACAGAAATAATAAAAGTATATCCCTGATAAGGTTATTTCAAGCATTTAATGAGGTAAGACATGAAAAGCAGTTCCACCAATGTTTGACATGTTGTGAGTTCTCACTACATGGAAACAATGATGAATTATTGATGATGGTTGTTAATGGCAAGTCAGTGTCTTCTCTTTTTCTTTTCTCTTTCCTAGGACTGCCTGAGCTCACGGTAAGTGCTTAATAAATAATGTCAGCACCAACCAATGTATCAGGAATGAGCAGATTAAAACCTGTTAACTCAATTTTCTTTCCTATCACCATGCTTGTTTTAATGCAAAGATTAGAGCTGGCTGACCAATTGCATCCTCACCATCTGCTGTCACACAACATAACACTGCTGCCTCTTCCACGTCTGTCTCTTCAGGGATTCTGTATCAAAAGCAATTTCCCACGAGACTGACATCCTTATAGCTGCACAGAATAAAACCTCCTTATCCACAATAATGTAGACACTCTTCCCTTACTTCTCTAGCGTACCAGTTTCCTATCACCACTTGTTAAAAAATCACCCCCAGCGGGGCGCCTGGGTGGCTCAGTGGGTTAAAGCCTCTGCCTTCGGCTCAGGTCCTGGGATCGAGCCCCACATCGGGCTCTCTGCTCAGCAGGGAGCCTGCTTCCTCCTCTCTCTCTGCCTGCCTCTCTGCCTACTTGTGATCTCTGTCTGTCAAATAAATAAATAAAAATCTTAAAAAAAAAAAAAAAACAAAACACCCCCAGCAGAAACTGGGGAAGAAAGGAAGAAAGTCCTGTGAGGAATAGAACTGGTGGTGAACTGTCAGCTGGCACGAATGTTTATATCACATTAATGGAGTGGTCTTGGGTTTTTCAAGATAGTGTCATGGTGAGAAATGCAGACAGTCCTCCTGTGGGTGGTAAAAATGGTCCTGCCCAGTCGGCAGAACCTCAAGCACTGGGGGTTCTAAAGTGAGTTTGCTCTGAGGGCAACCAGGTTCAAAGACCTTTTCTTATTCCAAACTCTAATTGTTAACAGCGTTGAAAAACCCCGACTGTGCAACGTGGGGGCTTAAGTGGGTAGGAGAAGAATAAATGAAACAAGATGGGATTGGGAGGGAGACAAACCATAAGTGACTCTTAATCTCACAAAACAAACTGAGGGTTGCTGGGGGGAGGGGGTTTGGGCGAAGGGGGTGGGATTATGGACATTGGGGAGGGTATGTGCTTTGGTGAGTGCTGTGAAGTGTGTAAACCTGGTGATTCACAGACCTGTACCCCTGGGGATAAAAATATATGTTTATAAAAAATAAAAAATTTAAAAAAAAAGAAAAAAAAAACCCGCCTGGCATTTACCTCAATCTCATTCACCAAAACCTAGTTGGGTCTTTTCATTCCGCCCAGGTAACAGGTGTGAGTATATCTAACAAGGCATTTGTATTTGTATCACTGATCGTTGAGATAGCATGGAATTTCTTTTTCTCCTACACTAACACCCCATTAATCTATTTTGTAGCAGCTTACTCGGTCCCATTCCTACTCCTCTCTGTCATGCCTTAAAATCCCAAGAGTACTCTTCTCAGCAGGAGGCAGTTTTGCCCCTCCCTCGGGGACCTTTGGCAATGACCCGAAAGGTTTTTGACTATCACGACCTGAAGAAGAGTGAGGAGGAGCAGGCCGGTGTTATTGGCATCTGGTGGATAACAGCCAACGATATTGCTAAACACCCAGCAATATACAAGATGTTCCCTATCCCCCAACAAAGCAACTGGCCTAAAAAGTCAGTAATATCAAAGTTCAGAACCCTGATCTAGAATCCTCAAAACAAGATCATATTTCCAAGGTATCTTTGCAGGTAGACTTCCTCATGTGCTCAGTTGGAAACAGAAGTGAGATCCATGAGATCTCAGTTGTAAGGTCTTCCTGCAAACTCACTGTCAGAGCTGTTTCATTCTTCTGCCACTGTGGGGCTCTGGCTCTTGTCTCTGATCCCTAGATTCTGAGTGGCAAGTGTAAGCAGCACCAAGGTTCCCACTGGAAGTGTCCCAGGTATGACTGGGTTTTTCTCTTGGCTTATTTGCTCCTACTTGCAGAGCATTCAATTTTCTTTCTCTGACCCTCCTAGACATTCTTGTAAGTGACTTCATGGCCTATAATAAATCCTTTTCTGCTTAAACTACTTAGAGTGCATTATTTGGTCTGCAATTAAGGATCCTAAGTAATACAGTAAGTGATTATAGGCAATCAATCTTCAAGAAGATGGGAATGTGAGATTGATTATGGTTAGAAATCAATGTAGATTTAGTTAGTATTACATGGTGGAAGTCTTGTAGGCCTTGGAGGACTAAATGGCTGCTTCTATATGGGTAATGGATTGGTATGGGGATTAAGATGGTCACAAATTTTTTGTCACTCATCCTTCTGTTCCCTCCCTCTCCCTTGAACATAGGCCATCCCTGTTATTTTATTCAATGAATAGAAATATAGCAAAATTAATCCTGTGAACTTCAGAGGCTGGGTCTTAGATCTGCAGTATCTACCTTTATCTCTTAGAACACTCCCTTTGGGGATTCAGCTGTGGGAAAGCCCAAGGAACTGTGAAGACAGGCTACAGGGAGGAGAACCAAGGTTTCCTTAGCTGGCAATCCCTGCTGACTCTCCAACCAACTTCCAACATCAACTACCGACCACTTTGAATGTCCCAGGCCCTGGTGACCCTCCAGGACTTGTCATTTCATCAGTCACTGCTAAATACCATCAGTCCCCAACATAGTGAGAGATAACGACTGGGTTATTGCTTTAAGTCACTGAGTGTTGAAGTGATTTGTTAGACAGTAATAGATAATCAAAATAATTGGCTACTTCCAACTGTACTGGCAAGTTTAAAAAATAAAATGACAAGGTGAAGATTTAAATTCTCTATTCAAGATATAGTCAGAGATTCAGAGTCTCTATGACTGCCCAAAAGAAGGTGGCTATAAAACTAAGATGCCAAGTCTAATTCTGTGGGCTGCTCAAAATTCAACATAGGTTGAGTAAACAACCTCACTGGATCTCTTGTGTACATGTTAGAGCACTGACTAGGAAAGAATAGGATGTTGACAATACAAGTGGTGACATTTGAGAGGATTTGCATGATTCTGAGGACATCTGATCTTCCAAATCTGACTGTCTATTGCCAAGGGAAGCAGCCCCTCTTTATCTGTTGCAGCTGGCCTTGCCCACTAGAACAGCCAACAAAGACATCATCTGAGGTAGTTATCATCACAGAAATACCAATTATCCCCTTGCCTCAATGTACTACCTCTCAGTGGCTCCAGGCCTAAAATTGCCATTGGATATTAACATGCCCTGGGGCATCACTTACAGAGTAAAACCATAAAAGAAGGGGCACATGCAAAGAACTATTAAATTTTGCTAAATTATGTCAGCAAAATTTGGGGAATGTATGTGAGAAGATCGCAGATTAAAGAGAGAGTAATATAATTCTGAATGAAGCTGAATTTAGTGCTATGATTTTATGTACCAGCAATTCTAAAAACCAATGCACTCACAAGTCTCTTTCCCAGTTATTGTGGCAAGGGGTACCATGAACAGCAAAGTCTCCCATGACACCCCATACAAGGCAGTGAGGGAAGTCCTACACGGGAACCAAGACAAGTGCCCAAAGTTTTTGGAGACAGTGGAACTGAAGATCAGCTTGAAGAATGATGCCCCCAGAAGGACAAATGTTTTTTGGGCACCATCCAGGCTTAAGTCCACTCCCTGCCTCAAGTTCTCCATATGTACTTTGGGGGATCAGCCGTGCTATAATGAGGCCAAAGGTGTGGATATTCCCCATCTGGACACTGAAGCACTGAAAAAACTCAACATGAATAAAAAATGAGATCAGAAGCTGGAAGAGAAGTATGATGCATTTTTGGCTTCAGAAACTCTGATCAAGCAGATCCCATGAATACAGGGCTCAGGCCTGAATAAGGCAGGCAAGTTCCCCTCCTTACTGACCCACAATGAGAACATGGTGGCTAAGGTGGATGAAGTGAAGTCCATGATCAAATTCCAGATGAAGAAGGTGCAGTGGTCTTTGGGCACATGAAGATGACAGATGATGAGCTCATGTACAACATCCACTTAGCTATTAATTTCCTGGTATCATTGCTCAAGAATATCCAGGCTTTATACATCAAGAGCAAGGTGGGCAACCCCCAGTGCTTATACTAAGGCACAGCTTAATAAACCCTAGTGTTACCATTACCAATTTGCCTGTGACTAGGGAAAGGGAGGAGGTTTGTGAGCTGACATATTGTGCCAATGCACCGTGCTGATTCTGCAATTTTTGGCACTCAGTGATGGGTAGTCATTTTCTCCACACTGCAAACCAAGAAATGGATTCTATCTACCTTCAAAACTGTAGTCTTATTTAGATCTCTTGGAACTGAGAACATGTGATACTTAGAACATGTGACAGTAGGTCTGCTAACCAGGACTGAAGCTTTTCTGATAACCCTGAGAAGGGCAGAGTGGAACTTCACATTGAAGACATTGACTCAGCCCTTGGCAGTGTGCTTAACCTATGGCCTGAAGTCACTTCCCTTTAAGCCAGATTCTTTCCATGGGCTTTTTGTTTTGTTTCATTCCTATAAATTGTGCCTCTGGGCTCTTGGTCTATAGGGATCACAAGGAATGTTCCAAATGGAGATCAAGTTCCTAGATGATTCAGAAGGGAGTGCTCCACAATCCTGAAAAATTGATCTAGTATTTGCTTGTCTGACCCCACATTGAATATCCTATGTTCAGGGTAGCAATTCTGCTGTGTGAGATGTTTAGGAAAACACAAGCAGGAGACCTATACAATATTGTAATTCATCTGCAGTGTTTTCTAAGGGAGTTTAGAAAATGGGTAGAATCAAGCTTTGGAAATGTATAGGCCTTTTGTCCCCCAGGTAGGTTCTGCCCCTTTCCTGACCTGAGGTAATTCCCTGCTGGGGTTCTTGCCTCCACCACTGAGTACTGGAAAGCTGGTTTTGGTGTGGTAGGAAATACCTGTGATTTAACTTTTAACTTGAATCTGCTTCATTTAACTTTGATAAAGTAACTAGTTTATCCCTCCATCTTTTAATACAGCTGAAAGTCTATTTCAAGCCATAAATAAAAATGTCACACCTTCTTAAAACAAGCTTGAACCATGAAGAATACAAGTTTTTCGCCAAAGCATTAAAAAAAAAAAAAAATTTAAAAAAAAAAAATCAGTAGGTTCACCCAGGCAGCTGGGAGTGCTTCTAAATGGTTGATAAAAATCTTGACTCAGGGCACCTGGGTGGCTCAGTTGGTTATGCATATGCCTTGGACTCAAGTCATGATCTCAGGGTTCTGGGATGGAACCACACATCGGGCTCCCTCTCAGCAGAGAGTCTGCTTCTCCTTCTCCCTCTCCCTCTGTAATCTCTCTCTCACACACAAATAAATAAACTTAAAAAAATTTTTTTTTCAGGGTGCCTGGGTTGTTCAGTCATTAAGCATCTGCCTTCAGCTCAAGTCATGATTCCAGGGTCCTGGGATTGAGCCCCACATCAGGTTCCCTGCTCAGTGGGAAGACTGCTTTCCCTCTCCCACTCCCCCTGCTTGTGTTCCTGTTCTCACTGTCTGTCTTTCTCTCTCTCTCTATCAAATAAATAAATAAAATCTTTAAAAAAATAATATTATTAAAAAAAATTTTTTCTTAAATAAGCTTGATATTTAAAAAATAAAAAGGAACCTTGGTTCAGGGATAGCATATTGTAAATAAAGTCAATATTCATGTAATTCCTTGGTATAATGTAAGGAGAAAAGAATGTTAGAGAAAATTTGTTATAATCCATTCACTCCCCCACCTTTGAGAGGGTTCAAAAACACTGCTTTACCAAAGCAATGAGAAATACATTGATGAGAGGAGTGTCAGAGTCTTTGAAAAGCACTGGAGTGATTGTGCTCTAAGCTAGAAGTGAAAGCACAAGATGCTGCTGTTGAAAAGGGCTTTCTGATTTCAGTGGTGCTGACTGGCTGGCAGAAGCACCAGAGGCAAGGTGAGCATAAGTATCCTAATAGGCCACATAGTTGAAAAGACAATCAGAATGGTTTGATCTGAAGGGGTCTCTCTCCTGGGGTCCTTAAGACAGCTAACCTAGGTCCAACTTGATCCATATCTTGAAAGACTCAGTCTGGTAAAGAGAAGCTTGACTTGCACCAGCATGACAAAGGATCATGGTCTGGTTCAATTCTGAGGCCTAAATCTCAGAATTGACCCAAAATTCCTTGGAAAAAAAAGAGAGAGAAAAACTTTGTACACTCAAGGGAAGAGCATGCAATAATATCTAAGTGTGTGTGTTTCAAATCTTCCTCCTAGTCTTCCCTAAAGGAAACTGTGGCCCTGTGCCATTGTAATTGTGTGGAGAAAGGATATATATAGACCTTTATGGCATCATTAGACTGCATTATTCTGAGTTATCATTAATTCCTGGGACCTAACAACACAATTGTAGACCAAGGGTTGAAGTGAAGCTGATAACAGACTTTAGGCCTGAGCCATCTAACAGTGATTCAGTGGATATGTGAACCCATGTTGGTTATTTCCTTAGTTCCTGAGTTCAGTTGAAGGAAAGCTCCTGGAGCTTTCCTCCATATGAAAACAGTAAACCAAAAACAATAAAAATAGCTTTAAGAATAAAAAAAAGATTGCTACCAACCAAGTCTTGGAAAATCAACCCTATCACGATCCCATTTTGTTTGCCTATTTAATTGGTGCAGGAGATGGATGGATCTTGGAGAATTACAATGGCTTATTCTAAGTTTAATTAGGTTTCACTTCAATTGTAGCTACTATTCCAGATGTAGTCTTCTCAGTGAAGGAAATCAATACAGCCTCTGGCACCTAGTGTGCAGATATTGATCCATCTAATGCATTTTTCTCTATCCCGATTAGCAGAAAATACCAGAAGTAATTATTAAGTAACTATAAGGCTGCCAATTTAGAGGGAGCTAAGAGCAAGAGAAGGTTCTCCAGCTAGCCCAACTCAGCCAGTTGCCCTTTGTGATACAGATCCAATGATGTTTGATTTGTAATTGATGAAGTCACTGTATGAGGCTTAAGGAAAGAAGTGTTAGGAGAATCATAGTTGCAGACCTTCAAGATTGGTAGGAAAGCCCCATGCTCTTCTCTCCTTTTAAGAAGCAGCTCTTTTTCAATGTACCTGCATGCCAAGGATCCATGAAAACTGAACTGTTTGTCATGAAGTGGAAGTCGTCTGACCCACCACGCCATAAATTCAGGCAGGCCCAGGATCAGTCCATCATCAAGGAGATATGATATAAATAGAATTAGGCTTGAGCAAATCATTAAGATGGTTATTTACCAGAGCCTCGTACTCCAAGCATAGTTACTCTTACCGCACTGCAGTCCTAAAACTCTTGAGCATTCCTTATGATCAGTTGGATGAGGAGGATAAGCAAGCCTGGTTTATGGTGCCAGTGAGAAATGCATTGCTGCGCCCCTTCAGCCTCACTCAAGATTGGCCTTGAAGGACAACACAGAAAGGAAAAATTTTCCAAAAGGTAGGATGTTAAGCCATTAGTCTTGTGATGCAAGGTCCAGGCATTTGGAAAGAATAAGATTAGATGATTGGTAACAAGGTTTTAATGAAATTTGAGCAACTCCAAATGGTCTCAGCATAAGAACGTAGTTGGTCCCATGTGAGTGCTCAGAAAAGGGCCTCACTATGTAGGAAGTTCTCAATAATCATATTGCAAATTATACTCTGTGGATGTCTGTTGATCTCTTTCCAGACACTCTAGTGAATAGGTTCACAGACAATGTGGTCATGGTGGCAAAGAAAGAGGTAATACACAGGTTTAATAACAAAATTAATTCTGGTTACTATACTGTTCAGTGCACCAGAGTCTTTAATACTGCATCACTGTCTGAGGACCAGACTGTTATCTGGCAGCAACTGGTTATACTGGAACCCTCCCTTTGTGAAGGGGCAAAATTTGTCCTTACTGGAATGTCCTTACTGGAATTCTCTACAGGGTTTTGTATTTCGTGTTCACCATATCTGCCAGTCCCAACAGGCATAGAATCATTAAATGCTTTGTTTGAGATCATGGTATCACATAAAACACTGTCTCTTCATTTTATAGCAAAAGAAATAAGGCAGTTTCTAAAGTTCTTAGGGTTTACTTATCTTTCGATGTACCCCATCATCCATAAATAGTTGGTCTTCCAAAATGATAGAGTGACCTACTGGATTATCACTATTGGAGATAATATCTTGACAGACTAAATAACTATATTGTAGGCTGTAGGCTGTAATACATGCTCTGAGCAAATCAGAGACCAATATTATGGTGTCATTTCTCTTAATGCCAGACTATAAGGGAGCAGGAAATCTGAATGGGAGGACCAATGGCTCCTCTGACTATCTCAACTAATAATAAACCACCTAAAAACTATTCTCTTTTTATTTCCATAAATCTGGACTTTGCTGATTTAGGGCATCTTCATACTCTAGAAGGAAATGCTTCCTTCCACAAAGGACAAAACTGTTCCATTGAATATGAAGTTGAGACTCCCTACCGGCCACTTCATATTCCTCGACAGAAAGTGTTGGCTAAGATGATCAATCTTTCCCATGAAGAGGGTCTTTGCCACATAATGGATGGGAGGAAAAGTAATAATAGGAGAATCCAAAAGTCCCTGATGCTGCCTTTGGCCTTTTTCTGTGATAAAAATTAATGAAAGATGCCAGAAACACCAAATTGGTAATACTACCAAGGCTTAAGCCCCTAGAAATGAATGACCCACAAGAAGAACCCCAACAAGATGGATGCAAAGGAATACGGACTGGGGTGTGGAGGAAAGGAGTTTTGAACGTGAGTGCCTCCTTTCCTTTGGCACGTCACCGTCACTGGCATTGGGTGATAATATACTTAAAATGTTTGCATTGTATCTTTTATTAGAAACATTGCAGGGAGTGCCTGGGTGGCTCAGTGGGTTAAAGCCTCTGCCATCAGCTCAGGTCATGGTTCCAGGGTCCTGGGATGGAGCCCCACATCGGGCTGTCTGCCACTTTCCTTCCTCTCTCTCTGCCTACTTGTGATCTCTGTCAAATAAATAAATAAAATATTTTTTAAAAAAAGAAAGAAACATTGCAGAGGATGGCTGGCTCATTCAGTCAATAGAGCTCGCAATTCTGGATCCTGTGGTGACTTTAAGCCCCACCTTGGGTGTGGAGCCTACTTAAAAAAAAAATTGCTGATTAGTAGTGAGAGGTAAAGCATCTTTTCATATGCTTATTGGCCATTTCAATTTCTTCTTCTGTAAATTTTCTCTAAATAACTCTACTGAGTTGTCTTTTGTATTATTAAGGGGATCATGCCCAACATGCAATCTATAAAATCACAAGATAAATGCTCTTTTAGGAAAATCTGCGACATACATAAAACATATATGTGTGTACACATAAGTATGACATTTTATATATGTTGGTTACTATCTATAATATTCTGTAACACTCCAAGAAGGTCTCTATGAGTCCAGACTTTGACGTTCAGATAATGGAATATGGCATGGAGAAGAATGAAAAAGAGGGCTGACTAGCTCAGAAGTCTATAACCACACCCCTGCCGCACCCTAGAAATACCTAGGAAGAATTGAGAATCCCAAAAAAGTCCAGTGGAGAAGAAGCTTTGTTCACTCCAAATGGGAAAACATAATGGAAAATGGGAGCTGAAAAAGGTGAAGAGAAGAGGTTGAGACTTTAAATAATATCAAGTCAGGGTAGGACCGTGCTGCACAGGCTGAGAGTCAAGGGTGGGGAGGGAAT
Organism: Mustela lutreola; assembly: GCF_030435805.1. Taxonomy (NCBI): domain Eukaryota; kingdom Metazoa; phylum Chordata; class Mammalia; order Carnivora; family Mustelidae; genus Mustela; species Mustela lutreola. The sequence goes on along the minus strand of NC_081305.1, from coordinate 30,653,959 downwards.
GAGAGCCTTATGAAGGTCACCCTCCACCCACCTTTTCTGTGCCTCCCATGCTGTTCACCGTTAATCATGGTAGGGGTATCTCATCAGCCATATCAGGCAAAGGACCAGACTTTCACTCATGCGCTTTTCCACGACATTCCTAGAAGGTAGAATGCCTTTGTGGTCCTCACTGCTGCCAGAAGACCAGAGTCCCAGGAGAAAAGAGTTTGGGATGACTCCAAGAGCCTGGCCTCCTCCCTCCCACAGCTCACAAGACTTGCATTTTTCTTACCTCGTTCAGGTTGTTATAACAACATGCTATTCTGAAAGATAAGGATGATTTTACCAATCCACTCCCAACAGACCAGTATAGATGGGTTTCCTGCAATGATGAGTTGCTGAGACAGAATCAGATATGAGATTTGACAATATTTAACTTAATACCAAATATGGCAGAAAGCTAGAAACCAACAAGGACACTACAAAGCACCCGCATACGTACACACACTTTTCTTGCCTACCTCCATAGAAGACATTACCAATCAATCACAGAACTCTTTCCTTTTGAACACGGACATAGCTCTAAAATGCTCCTTTATTCAGTGCTCTTTAAAACACACCCAAGTTGGCATGTAAAATTAACAGAATTTGCCTCCCTGACCAACCTTTATCTAGAGATGATAAAGCAACAGTTCAGAGGAGGAAATGAGTTGTCTAATAACACAAAAGAAGTAAGCACCAGAGCCAGGGACGGTGGGCAGGGAGAGGGTTGGAAAAGGGCAAGAAATTCAATTTATTCAGTGCATTTGTGCCATATTCATCAAGGCATTGTGCTTGCAGCTTTGCACTTGTTGTTTTGGAAGAGAATTCAGGTCTGATGAGTGTGCTGAATCAGTTATGCTCTTGATCAGTGTCCTTTATGGACAACAGCACAGGTATACGTGATAAAGTGCCAGGATCATGGCTATCACTGTGGCCATGGGCTAAGCGGTGTTAACTAGGTCATGGGTGCAGTGTGAAGAAAGTCACAGTCTTGCTATTCTTGCCCCTATGCTCTAGTCAGACACTTTCTTTTAGCATTATGACTGTGGATCTGTGCCCAGAAAGCATGGCAGTCTCAAAGGCACCAGCCATGCTTTATCAGTTGACAACCTCAGCCATATACAAGAACCATTTGCTTGGCACAGAAAAACTCACTCCAGGACCACAGCGTATCAGTGTTCAATACTGAGCTTTCCGACCATAGCCAAGCACTACCCTTATCACACAAGGAGCCAAGTAACAAAATGAGGTGCTCAGTACAACCTCCCTCTTCTACCAGATATCATTTAATCCTCCCTGACATACCCCATTACTACTATCACCACCACTGACACTGGGCAAGATAATGGCATAAATATGAAATTACATCATGATCGCTGGTGATGATACTAAAGTCAACTAACTAACAGGTACTGTATTCTTTTGCTGTTCCACAGAACTTAGTTAGAATTTGTCATTTCCTCTGAGATCTCAGAGACAATGATCTGGGGAAACATTCAACAGCACATATCCAGAAGCTGTATTTTCATATATTGTGGCATGATCTTTCGAGTCAGACAGATGTGGCTTCATGTCCTGCCTCTGTCACTAAATTATGTGACCTCGGGCAAGTTACTTAACTTCTCTGACCCCTAATTTGTTCAACAATAAAACAAAATGTGGACAATAACAAGGTGGTGAAGGTATAATATTTATCACAGTCCTTGGCACGTAACCAAATTTCAATAAATGTTTCATATTATTAAATGCCTTAATATTAAGAATAATAAGCAATGGGTAGCAATAATTCCTATAATAAGTCACCATCATCATTATCATCATTGTGATTATGGTAATAGATGCTTTTTAGCCCCCATAATGGTGCCTTTTAGTTTTCTAACCCATTTTGACAATCTCCCAAACAAGACCTTCCACAGAAGGGCTTTAGTTCATGGCCTTTCCCAGGGAAAGTCCATCTATCCAAGATATTTCATCTTCAAAGCCAAACTAAATGTCTCCTTCTTCCAGGAAACTCACTCTCACCACCTAAGAACCACCTTTGGTCTCCGACCTTTTCAACACACTCATTGGCACTTCCATCAGTCAGCTCATAAGTATGACATGCCTACATCACACAAAGCATTATAATCATATCACACAAGGTTGTGCTTGGGTCTTTGCATTTGTAGGTCCCTCTCTGTGGCATGTTTTCCCCCATCCCACAACTTCATGCAATGTCATCTTCCCCATTGTGCAGGTGTCAGGTCAACTTGCCGCAGAGAGGGCTTCCTTTGTCATTAACTGCCAATGGCATCCTGCCCCTCCCAGACCAGTTATTCTTCAGTCTGTTTTCATCACTGATTTACCTAATTTCCCATATTCCTCCTTTATGGGGAGATACACTCCATGAGAGCAGAAATACTGTCTTTCTTGTTCATGGCTGAACCCCTAACAGCTAGAAAATTGCGTAGCACATAGTATGTGCTCAATAAATATTGGATAAATAAATATTTGCTTCCTTTTTCCTCCCAAAATGTTAGCAGCTTCAGGGCAACACCTTCTAAAGCAGATATTCTTTTTACAGCCAGCTAACTGAGCCTGATACAGTATTACTCAAGAGTTGAATAAAATAGCTAGCAATACAGAAATTCAATGAGAAATAACATTAAAGTGTGTGTCTGTCAGATCCTCACTAGATTATAAGCTCCTTGGGGGTAAAAGTCATCTCTTTTTCAATCTTACGCTTCCTGCAGTGCCTAGCAATCCCCGTGAAATGCCCATATATAATAAAAGCTTAGCTCTGTCAAATGGAATTGAATGGAATAGCACAAGCATCTGCAGAAACATTCAAACACACACAGGGGCCAACAATAAAACTGCAAACTCATACCCACTTCCTCTGCGGCATTGGCTCGGATCTTAGAAAAGCACTATCTATAATTAGGCATTTTGTTCTTTTTATATCCGAGGGATGAGAAAGGAGCTCTTACTTTCTGGGTGGCTGGGGAAGCAGAAAATAAACCCACTGTCTGAAACAGAAATGAAGATCCTTCGATTATTTCCATCTTATCACCAGAACCCTGAGTCCATGTGCCAGTCTGCATTTCCTCCGTCTTAAATGGACCCTCTTTCTGGTCAGAGCCTTGTCCTACTTGAGCAAATAGATGTCTTCCCACTGAAGCCAGCATTGATAGCCAAAGATTAGACCTGTTTGGTGTCAAAGAAATGTTCCATAGCTTCTGTGGCTGATGACCTTCTTCTCATTAACCCCATATAGTAATGAAGAGGAAGGTGGTAACTACCATTCACCGAGTACATGTTATGTGGCCAGTTAAGTCAGTCACATGTGTTATACCATGTAGTTTTCACAAAAACCCTGTGGTTTCATATCATCATCATCATCATCATTTATTTTATTATTATTATTATAACTTTACTTTGTTTTTTTATTTTTTTTTATTTTTTTTTTAAAGATTTTATTTATTTATTTGACAGAGAGAGATTACAGGTAGGTAGAGAGGCTGGCAGAGAGAGAGAGAGAGAGAGAGAGAAGCAGGCTCCCCGCCGAGCAGAGAGCCCGATGTGGGACTCGATCCCAGGACCCTGAGATCATGACCTGAGCCGAAGGCAGCGGCTTAAACCACTGAGCCACCCAGGCGCCCCTACTTTGTTTTTTTAAAGAAAAATCTGGGACTGGTAAAATCCGAATATGGCCTATAATATGGTTGATGGTGCGATTAATGTCCCTTTCATGGTATTGATCATTGAATCCAATCAATACATGATCCTTGGAGGAAGCTGGGGGAAAGTGTGCAAGACGGCCTCTGTACTATTCCTATGACTTCTTGTGGGTTGAAAACTTTTCAGATAAAATAGTGGTTGTTTTCTGCTTTAAGAAAGAATCCTGGAGGGTGCCTGGATGGCTCAGTGGGTTAAAGACTCTTTAAAATCTTTAAAGAAAAAGAAAGAAAGAAAGAATCCTGGAACACAGAAGGTTAAATAGCTTGCCCAGATCACAAAGTTTGTATACGAAGAGGTCAACATGAACCACTGAGAGCCCAGGCCTTGACCATCAATATACAGCTTGCTGGCCATGCTTCTCAGCTTCTCACCTGTCCTCCTTTAGTGCCACATTGCCCTCCTCACCTTGGTCCATGGGAAGCTTAGAGCTAAATGCTGCTGAACAACAGCATCTGTGGGCTGCTATCTCTGGAATGTCAATTTCATTCCTCTTTGGTCACTTTCCTTCCAGCCTCCATCCTCTTTGGTCTTCCTTAGACTAATGTTATCACTTTTTTTTTTTTTTTAAGATTTTATTTTTTATTTGACAGAGAGAGAGAGCACAAGTAGTCAGAGAGGCAGGCAGAGAGAGATGGGGAAGCAGGCTCCCTGCTGAGCAGAGAGCCTGATGGGGGGCTCGATCCCAGGCCCCTGAGATCATGACCTGAGCCGAAGGCAGAGGCTTAACCCACTGAGCCACTCATGTGCCCCTGTTATCACTTTTTAAAAATGTTGTGTCTTTGGTAGTTCCTTTAAATCCTTCTGGGAAAGATTCCGGGTTATAAATAAGGTTATAAAGATCTTTCTCCTCAAACTCCAAGAACACTCTTCCACCCAAGTTTCTTAACCTACAGATCAACTCGTACCACTCAGCCAGCATCCCATAGTCCAAATGCTATGACTAGGAAGGTGCCCAAGGCATATGATGGGATATGAAACAATGGCTTCAGGTGGTAGAAGGTTGAAAGGCCTTCCCTATCTTTATTTTGCTTTCTGAAAATTAAATACTTGGCAGGGCTTTCCTTGAGCTAATTAGCATCCCTTCCTAACATTTTAAGTAAGTACTCATTTAGAGCAGTGAATGATTGCACTGAGATTAGAGTATAGGGAAAATCTTTCTATTGGGAATAATCTACTTATTCGGCTGTTTGTTTGAAGCAGAGATAAACAATTTTTTTTTTCCTTCCTGACATGCCAGGCATAAGAGGGAACACAGTGATTAATGAATCTCTGCTTTTCACCAATAAATTTCTGACTTCAGATACAAGCTCATAGTTGTTGAGTTTTCTGGGAATTTTTTTTCCCCTTTCTCCCTTTTATTTATTTATTTCTTTAACAGATAGGAAAAAGAAAGTGGCACCATCCAGATTCTAAAGCCCATTTAAATCTGTTACATTGTGAACTATTTTTGGTTCTGAAAATGGTTTAGGTAATTTCTCATTGGTTCTCCTGGGAATGCCACTTTGTGCTCTGTTATTTATAATCTGCAGAAATTAATTATGCTGCTAATTAACAGCTTGCAAACAAATTATTGCTCAAGGAGTTATTTATTCAGTTATGAAAACACAACTTCAGGCTTCTATGTAGATTATTTCTGACAGCTCTTTTATTTCTTGCTTTTGTTTTTGAGTCTTTCTGCTCCCAAGATTCAATGTAGAGAGAGTGACAATTAGTCAGGTTGTCAGTAGCAGAAGCTAGGTCAGCTGTTCTATGAGAGGGAAGCAGACAGACAAGAAGGTTGCAGAGCCTGCTCCCTGTGCCCCCCTGGGGTTGATGAAGAAATTCCTTATGTGAGTGATGGTTTCTGTAACAACTACAGCAAATCTGCACATGCCCATTTTTGCCTCTCGCAGGTATCTAAGAGAACTCTGGAGGTGTCAGGTAAGGAGGAATATAAACACATGCCATTGGCACCCCCCCTCCCCATGCCCATACTCATGGCAGACAGCAACAATGGATCACAGATCTAATTCAGCCTCTGAATCGTTCTCAACACAGTCTTCCCATTAGGCATTACCAGCTGTTGCTATCTCTGGTAGGAGGAAAAAGCTGGCCAAAGTGAGTGATAAATGATGTCCCTTTCCAAACTAGGCTAACAGGCTGGAGGAAGCTGTATATAAGAAGTCTCTTTCTCTCTTGGTCAAACTTCAGAGGGGCACTGAGAACACAGTCTGACTCCTAACCGACCCCATCCTGCCCAGAGAGACCCCAAAATACCAGCTATTGACCAAAAAAAAAAAAAAAAAAGAAAAGAAAAAACAGAAAAAGCCAGTTCCAGGGGAAGATCTATGTTGGACAGTGACTGCAGAGCACCTGCACAAGCCCTTCCTTGAGGCTCACAACCCAGGTGAGCTGTTGAGTGTTAGAGAGTTAGAACCCCATTTTACAGATGACTTTCAGAAAAACGAAGCAACAGGCCCCGAGTCCCACGACTTGGAAGTGGCAAAGCTGGGTCTTGATCCTGTGACTTGAGATCACCAACCCTGTACTGTCTCCTCATTGTCAAGTTTCTTGATACATCTTTGCTCCGCCACTGGCAGCAGGAAACTGGAGCAATTCTCAGCTCCATGTCCTGAGGCAGCCATGAAACCTCCTTTCTCAGATGCCTCTCCAAGCAGTGCACCCCCTGTTGGCCTTTGGGAGGCTAAGTGCAGCAAATGAGATGCATGGACTGAATTCAAATTCCGGTCCTAACCTGATAAACCTTCTGAGATCAGACAAGTTCCCTAAGTGCTATGAACCTCAAGTTCCTGATCTGGAAAAGGGCAATGATAAACTCTTACCATGCACAGCTGTATGCCAAGGTGTCCAAGATAGCCTGGTTTAACGTAATAAATACGGGAAATAATTTAACTATCCATCAATAGCAGAGTGAACAAAAGACTGATTCTAGTCATAAAATGGAAGAATCTACCTCAGTTAAAAGGAACAAACTAGGGGTACCTGGGTGACTCACTGGATTAAGCCTCTGCCTTCAGCTCTGGTCATGATCTTGGCGTCCTGGGATCGAGTCCCTGCATCAGGCTCTCTGCTCAGCAGGGAGCCTGCTTTCTCCTCTCTGCCTGCCTCTCTGCCTACTTGTGATCTCTGTCTGTCAAATGAATAAATAAAATAAAATTTTAAAAAAGGAACAAACTAAACGTACAGATACGAAGGTGCATGACTTTCAAAACCTAAGAGTAAATGAAACAAAAGCACAAGTGGATAAGAAATGTGTAATACAATATCTGGTGTTTATTCTGTGTTTTTCCATGTATATGCCTATCTAGTAAAAGAATAAAAACATCTTGGCAGTGATACTCAATAACCTCAGAATATTGTTTCCCCTGAGAAGGGAAGAAAAGGGAGGCATATGACTTGGAATATTGCTGTTTCTGATGTGAAGGCTACATGATTGTCTTTAGGTCAGGTTCATGTTTCTAGTGAATTTTCAGTAATTTGGGGCTTTCCACATTGAATCCTGTTTTTGATGTAGCATGTGGTCTCAATATTTAAGGGAGTCTTTGTTAATCTCTGCTTTAGCAAATGATCCTTCTGTTATGTAATTAGTCATCCCCTAATTCTGTCTATATACTAGACTACTGTTTTTCAAACTGTCTCCCAAAAGATGCTTTTTCATTCAAAGTGTTTTAGTGAAGGTCAAGTCTGTGCCAGTCACCCTGCTAGATGTGGATATATACAAAGGCAAACAAAATAATACGGATGCTGTGCTCGGAGAGCTTACAGCAGGGAAGAAAACTAAACAAGTAAACAAGTTGTGCAAAATTCTACAGAAGAAATGAGCAGCGTGGCATTAAAAAAAGAAAAAGGAGGAAGAGGCAGAGTGTTTCTGTTATTTCTTGTGTATAATAAACCACCTCAAAATTCAGTGTCTTATAATAGCAGCCACTTATTCTTTCTCCCAATTCTGTTGATTGACTAGAAGTTTTTTCTGCTTCCCATGGTATTGGTGGGGTTGCTGAATGGGCTAGAAGGTCCAAAGTGGCCTCAATACCATGGCTAGCTAAGCCCCCATCCATCCACATGGGTACTTCCTTGGGTCTGCTTGAACTTCATTAACATCATGGTCAGGTTGGCAGGGGTATTCCTAGAAAAGGAGATGGGAGCTTCAGATCTTGTAAGGGTAGCCCCAAAATTACTGTATCATTTCTGCCACAACCTGCTGGTTAAAACAAGTCACGCGGCCATCCCAGATTCAAGGGTAGGGAAATTAGACTCTATCTGCTAAAGGGAGGATTGGTAAAGAATTAATGACCATCTTTACCCCCACACAGAGGTTTGGACTGATCATAGCTAAGGGGTTCTGGTGTGCCATGTCTTTTCCATAAATATTCAGCTGTGCCCATTACCAAGGTATCTAAGAAGTCCTTAAGGGAAGAACATGGTTTCACTTACCTTTACGAAAATGTATCTTTTATGAGGTGCCTGGCCCGCTCAGTTGAGCGTGTGACACTGGATCTTGGGGTTGGGAGTTCGAGCTCCACATGGGGTATAGAGATTATTTAGGAAATAAATTAAAATTAAAAATTTTTAAAAATGTATCTTTTATCAATGGATGTACACATTTTTCATTTATGTTAACCTGGCATTTTCCAAAGTTAGCTGAGTACAAGTACTCTTTTTTTCCTACAGAACCCCTGGATCTGGCATTTTTAACTCTCCGTTTGGGAACTGATTGTTCTTAAATGAAGCAGATTTTTGTAGATCAGAGTTGCTGACTGCAGAGTCCTAATGACAGGTATCACGTGGTCTTTGGAGAAAAAGTTCTTCCGTGTAAATCAGAAAAATTAATAAACATGATGACACAGTCTGCATGATATAGCCCAGGCCTGAGTCAGGGAGGGGGCTCTGGCAGAAAGAGGAGGAGAGGGATCTGGATTCTGTCACCTGCTCAACCCCTACTTCCCACCTTCACTCCTGACCTTCAGCATTTCCCTATTCATTCCTCTGGTCCAGGAAAGACAAACTCTGGAATTTTCATTTGCATCTAGAATAAAAATGTACAAGCAAATGCCATCAGCCTGTAACACTACGACCACCTGGACAATTATTAGAGATGAACTGCTGTGAATTACATGAAAGACAAAAGCGCCCCCCTTGAACACAATCCAGCATCCAGCAGACAGGCTGTGATGTTCAGCAGCCCCGCCAGCCATGTTACGGTGGCATTACAAGGGGAAAACAGCTCTGTGCTGAGTTCATAATTATCATGATCTACTATTATGATCCATCACCAACAGAGCAGTTGGTGAAGCCACCATAAATCACCATTATTTATATTGCAGCAAATCACAAGGACATATCATCAAGAATCATAATTCACACACACTTCAGATCATAATTACCTATATATGACTGTCTAGGTATGTCACCAAGGTAGCGTGGGAGGAAAAAACTCATCAGCTGCACTGTCTCCAAGACTTGGCTTCTCTAAGCAAGCCTTTAAGCTTTGCAAGGAAAGAGAAGACAAGTCTAGCTATTTCTCTTCTCCCTACCCACCCCTTAAACCCCAGATCTGTCCTGGATCTCCTTAGATCACACCAAAGTGGCTGGGTTCTAGGATCCAGCTTTAGGCTGGACATTAGACAATCTTATGACCTCTTGGTTTGACATTATGTGCTGTGGAAAGCAGCTGAAGAAGGTGGGAAGCTTATCCTGGAGGACATGCCCTTGGTCACAAAGCTGTGGTCCTTCAGAGGAGTTTAGCTCTGTCCCAGTCGTGTGCCAGAGAGGCTAAAGAGCCATGTGATTTAGACAAGATTAAGGTTCCAGATAAAAATTGGATTAGATTAGCCACAACCAGATATTTTTCAGCCACCAAATTCTTAAGATTCGTCATAGTGCTCTGCCCGCCATATTGGAATGCAAGGTAAAAGGAAAAACCAGCGATTCCAATCTCATCTTTCCTCAAAATTGTGACATTTTGTTGACTGTGGATTGTTTGCATTAATTTAAATTTTTAAAAATATTGCATTCAAATATTATTTATCTTCATTACTGTCTGGTACTCTCTCAAAATCCTGCAAGAATTCCTCAGCTCCGCATCCTAGTTGACCCCTGGGTGATTTTATCAATGACCTTATGGCATAAATACAGTTATCCCGTTTTGGCGATGAAAAAGCTGAGGTTCTGTAACTTGGCCAAGTCACACTCTGGGCAACTCTGAAAGCTCACTGAGAATAAGAAAACGTTATGAACTTCCTTTAGTTCCTCTTTTTCTCCAGTCCTACACTATATCACCGAGGGGAAGAAACTGAATTTGATTGAGTCCAGTCCAAAGGCAGAGACCTAGAGTAACCATTTGCTCTAACACAAAGGAGAATGTCCTTATGGCCAGCCCACTTTCTTATTCATCTTTGAGCAGGCAGTCTACAAGTGGTCAGCTGCCTTTTCAGGGTCCATGAACTCCCCCGAAGTTATATGAACAAGTGTGTGTGCCTGTGTGTCCTGCACAGAGGACCTGTAGGTCTTAACTCTCAAAAAGATCTTTGACCCTCCAAATTTAAAATATTGCCTTATAAGAGCTTGGGTAACTTTTAATACAGTCTCATAGTGAAGGATCCATAAATAATCTATTTTATCTTTTCACCACTAAGAAGTCTCCATGAAAACAATATGTAGTTTTTGGAGCCAAAGTTCTAACAGAACCTTGTATCATACCATCCCTCTCTCGTATTTCAGCTAAGCATAAATTTTTAAGTTCCCAGTGAAGGCATTTTAGAGGTCACCTAGTTCCCAAAGCTTCCCAATCTTAATTCCACTGTATTTAGAGGTAGACAAGAGTGAGGCCCTGAGGAACTGTGTGACCTGTCCCCTGTTCCATAGCTGAGTCACCTCAGGGCTGAGGTTAAAGCCAAAGCTCATCTCCTGGGCCCCTTTCTCCACTGGACAGCCGGCTTCTGTTGACCAAGTACACCTAGGACCATAACTGGCTGACCCACCACACCTTGGTGCTCTGTTTGGATTCAAGCCTCTGGTACACAGCAGCTAATATTTCATATACTTTGGCTTCAACTCAACTGGGACACAAACCCTGTAGCCCCACTTCTTTGCAACTACTTTCAAATATGAACCAAACAGAATCTTTGGTGGAGACCTTCTGTGCTGAACCAGGAATTCCCTCTAGTTTGAGATTCATAATTAATACCTGTGTAACTGACACCCTAGGATGACTCCCTAGGATGGCCTGATCTCTCTCTCTCTCTCTCTCTCTCTGGATCTAATTTCTCAAGATTTTCCCTCTGAAGACAAACGTGTTCAGTGGTGATGATTATTAAAAACAAAGAGAATCTGGCTTCAGAGAGGGCATGTGAGTCCTGATCTCCAAGATGATAAATATCTCTCATGGCTTCAGAACATGGTTTTCCAATAATTAAATTTGGGAAAATGATGAGAAATGGCGTTGAGGATGGCAGGGTTGGATAGATAAACTTTAAAGGGGCCTCAGGCCTCAAGAAAGAAAAGCTTAATAAGATAGGAAAAAAAGGTATCAAATGAGATCACTAGTAAATTTCATCACCAATTTAAAAGTGGTGAAGGTCCCTCACACAGGGGTGAGCTGTGTGTTGAAGCTTGCCACAAGCCCCAAACTGTGCTAAGCACCCCGTGGGACATTGAAGTACATAAGAGAGAGCCATGGTCCTCAGTAGTTTACCATCTAGTTGGGGAGCAAAATGCAAAACACAGCAACAAATCAATGAGTGATGAAAGGTGCCATTATTTCAGAGAAGAGAGAGCTATCAGCATGAGTCGAGATAGCGATGTCAGATCAGGCTCTGATTAAGTGAGCACCAGCTACAGTCTGGTAAGGGGTACTTTCTACCTCGCCCATAGCACCTGCATTTCACACTCTGTTGTAGAGAGAAGGTGTCTTCTAGCATCGGGTTCATTCAAGACGATTTTGTTGTATACCCAAAGGACGTAAAAAAGGACAACTGTGTTATAAGGCTAAGGATATTCTGCTAAGCGGGATCAATATGGGCTCAAATAGGGCATTAAGCTGTCAGATATGATGAATTCCTTTTCCACATTCTTGAAGATGATGAAGAAAAACAGAAAGTCGACTACACATCTGGAGTGGAGAATTGTCTTCAACATCCTTCCTGCCTCTTGTACAGGCGGGGCTTCTTACAGGTGCCCCCTAGAGGGGCACCTGGGTAATTGAGTCAGTTAAGCATCTGACTCTTGGCTTTGGCTCAGGTCGTGTTCTCAAGGTCGTGATCTCAGGATTGTGAGATTAAATCCTGCATTGGGCTCCGTGCCAGTGTGGAGCCTGCTTGGGATTCTCTCTCTCCCTCTCCCTCCCTGAAAAGAAAAGAAGAGAGAGGAGAGGAAAGAAAATGCCCTTGGAAAGAGAAATGTGTAAATATTAGACCAGAAGAGTTATAGACTACAAAAAAAGGGTTGGGGTTTATGACATCTGGGGGAAAGCCAGAAAACCAGAAAAGAGGACAAACTCTAGAGAGGTACAAGTTCAAAGGACAGAAGAAATAGGGAGGGAGGAGCAGGGGTAGCAGGAGGAATGCATAGGGACGCACTGGCCCAAGATCTTGGTGAGGCCACAGTGACCCAGAGGTGGGAGCACCACCATGGGCTGGATTTTCACCTCCTGGGCTGGATTGTCACCTCTTTCCCTTCCCATCCCATCTTGACTCTGTATGATTTAGATATTTATCCCAGAAATATCAAGTGAGGAGCTGTCAGAACCTCTCTCGTTTATGGGAAGGGGCAGGGAGCAAAAGCAATGAAAACACAATACTCGAAATGGGTATTCAGTTAGGGTCAAGTATGTTACCTGAAAGAACTCATTCAATCCTTGACAAAAGGAGGAGGCAGCTCATTCTCTCTTCTGCCGTCAATGGAAAAGGATAGAGACCACTTTGGCGTGGAATCTGGGGGGAAAGGTCCACTCCTAGAGGAACCCTATTCGCAGCTTCCTTTCTCCCTCCCCCCACCCCTGCCTCTCCTCCCTCCCTTCCTTCCTTCCTTTCTAGTCCCCTCACCTAAACATCCCCACCAGTAAAGAAGAGCTGTAGAAACCCCATGAGCTAAACACTAGAAGCTTGGTACCAAATGGGACTCGACAGTTCAAGCTGCCGGGGCCAGTGTACTCCTCTAGCTCATGAAAAAAAGGAACCGACAGATACCCCTGACCAGGCATACATACCTTGTAAAAGTTTCCTTTGTCTTCCTCAAGGGTATAAGGGTTGCTTGTGCAAATACACACACACACACACACACACACACACACACACACATGCGCGCGCACGTGCACACACACAGACACACACGGGTCTCCCTTATTAGATAGGATCATCCTATAGCCCCTGGATGTTTTCTCCCACTAACGGGTCATCATCTCTAACACCTATACCCTCCCCGAGTGATCCTTCCGGCTACCTTGCGGATCATACCAAGCTCTTACCAGCCCGCTCAAAAGTAGTGTCCCAGTCCCCCCAACATCCAAGCTAACCCTGGGCCCTGTACAGTCACAGATGAACCCAGTTCAGGCTCCTGACCACTGATCCAACATCAATTTTTTCCAAGCCCGAGGCATGCGATTATCTGCAAAGCTGACTTACAAGATAAAATCCCCAGGCCTCTCCCCAACCCCCCCCCCTCCAACAAGCAGACATTGATTTTACACAGAATGTGCATGGCTTTGATGGTGTTATTGCAATCAACATGAAAAATACCACCACAGTGCTTATCCGGATGTCTCAGTTGTTTTGCCTCATAGCACAAGTGATTGTTTAAAGAGGCCTGACACTGTTGGAGTCTTTTGTTTTATGGATTTTGTAAAGCATTGCTCTTTGTCTCCTGGGCTGGCGGAGGAAGAAGCTCTTTTTTCAAGGCAGTGGGCAGTGCTTTCAGGAAATAGGATCCAACCTGAAGGCTGATTTGGGGAGTCCTTTAAGCTCCCCCGTTTACATGATGATGGTCCCACAGGAAAGGCTGCTCCTAACTGGTGTGTGCCTTTAACGGACGACTGGCCAGGTTACCCAGAACCTTTCTCCCTGCCTGTTTTCCATGGTGCTCTGCCTTTCTTATTCCATGCTGGTCCTAAGTAACTAAATGGGTTTGCTCCCTCTCTTTTAGCCCTTGCTTCCCTCACCACCCCCCAACACACTCCCCACCCCCGCATCACAGCCAAGCAGTTATCTAACTCATCTGATCCCCAGCAAAAGGCACACAGACCATTCACCTCCCCTCCCACACAGGCAGAATGCCAGAGACAAGACACCCCTCCTCTCTCCTCTCCCTTGCCTGTGACACACAGTTGATCCGGCCACCACTCCCATCAGCACGGGGACCCCCCCCCCCCCCCCCCCCGCCAAAAGGCTGGGCTCTTTACCTTTACCATGTCTGTGTATCTACTTACTGTCCTATTTAATGCTGTTTGAATTATATGGAGAATCAGAGTGAGGGTCGGGATTTAACTGGATAATTATGAGACCACGTATTGGGAAATGATCGCTGAATTCTGAAGCAGGTTATTGCAGCCTGGGGAACCAATGACATGTGGGGCCAGACAATCCTTTGTTTTAGGGGAATCTCCCATGCATTCATTGCAGGATGTTTAGCAGCATCAAAGATGTCTCAAACATTGCCACAGATCCCCTGGTGAGCAAGATCACCCCAGCTGAGATCCACTGCCCTAGGGCATCACAGGGGGAAGGAGGCCAATGCTAAAACAAGTTCCTGAAGAGGTGGTAACCTGAGGTCAAAGTGAGCCATAGAAGCTTCCCTGCAGGATTATTGCCCATGCTGCCTCTAGTCTCTGTGGTGCTCCCCACCAGCCCTGCACCATGATTCCCATGCCCCTTCCCCATCGCCCCATCAAATCTCCCAGCTCTAAATTTGATCACCGAATTTATTGGACCATGTTTAGGCCCAGTTTGGGGTTCTCTCTTTATTACAGTGCAGACAGAGAGCAAAACTGAGCCATGCGCCTACAACCTTAGAGGAAAGGATTTAAGCTTAGAGTGGGGGCAAGTGGGTTTGGGGCCCAGATCTGCTGTTGGGCCACTGGGCGCCGTCAGGTGACACCCCTACTCTCCATGGGCAAGGATTCCTTGTTTGACTTTCAGTAGGAGAGCAGAGAAGGAAGGAGGTGGGCCCAATTAAGGATCTTTACGCCCTTGTATGGATTTCCAGAGTTTAATAAAGCAATTGTAGGGGTCCCTGGGGGGCTTAGTCAGGTAAACGTCTGTCTTTGGCTCAGGTCATGATCCCAGGGTCCTGGAATGGAGTCCTGCATTGGGCTCCCTGCTCAGAAGGAGTCTGCTTCTCCCTCTCCCTCAACCACCCCCCTCCACTGATGCACATTCTCTCTCTCTCTCTCTCCCTCAAATAAATAAAATCGTTAAAAAGTTTTTTAAAAATAAGGATTTCGTAGGCATCACCTTAGAAGAAGAGAGAAAATGAGCTTCAACCTGCCGTTCAAATACTATGCCAAGAGGAGTTTTTCTCTTACCAATTCTAAATACTAAGCTTCCAGGTTAAATTTCCTCCACACCCCAAATAAAGTTTCAATATCAAATGTGTGCGTGTGTGTGTGTGTGTGTGTGTGCGTGTGTGTGTGTTTGTCCTTAAAGAAAAAAAGAAAAAAAAATGAACTCAATGACATGAATTAAAGGACAATAAGGAGCCCGTGAGGGAGAGAGATTGGGCCAAAGTCTGAATACAGCAAGGGCACTGGGAATGTGTCGTCAAGGGGCAAGGTGGGGATCAGTGGACAGATTACTAAAAGGAAGTAACCAGAGTATGGGGGTTCTGGCTAACCCAGCCTAATAGGATTCTCACTGAAAACAGGCCAGGGTGATCAGACATCACCTTGGTAGAGGATGAGGAACCTGGTCTCACCTCAGGAGTTATCAGATCTCGAGGGCGGGGGATTTGGTTAAATGGACTGAACAGATTTCTTGCTAAAACTAGGTTTTACAAGGAAATGTTCCGATGGGCCCAGGAGACTATTCAGCAGCCTGACTAAAGTCTGGTCAAGCAGAGAATCTTTGTCAGTGTGTATAATGTTACAAAAGTCTGAAAAATCTCTAGACCAGATAACATCAAGGAAACTTCAGGCTCCAATGTTCTAGCAAAACCTTTAACACAGAGATAATTTTCTGTGCAAAAATATTTTAATGGCCCCTAGAAGCCAGACTGAATGAGGGCAGGGATTTGACCCTCTGGGGAAGAAAAAGTAGCTTATACCTCTACCTTCCCAAATTCTCAGCTTGCCGCCTCCCCTCCCCCACCACCCAAAGACAGATTAATGAGAGAAAAACATACACCTGCATTTCAGGTCAATTCCAAGTGACTTAGAGGCTTTCCTAAGAAAATGAGACCTGAAGAAACAGTTTAACTTCAGTGTTTCTATACTGTTGTTGTTATTATTGCTTTAAGATTTATTTCTTGGGGCGCCTGAGTGGCTCAGTGGGTTAAGCCTCTGCCTTTGGCTTAGGTCATGATCCCAGGATTCTGGGATTGAGTCCTACATTGGGCTTTCTACGGGTAGCAGGGGGAGCCTGCTTCCACCTCTCTCTCTGCCTGCCTCTCAGTCTACTTGTGATCTCTGTCTGTCAAATAAATAAAACAAATAAAATCTTTAAAAAAAAAAGATTTATTTCTTTATTTGAGAGAGAGAGAGAGAGAGAGAAAGCATGAGGAGGAAGGGCAGAGGGAGAGAGCATCTCAAGCAGACTCCACACCAGGCACAGAGCCCAACCTAGGGTTTGATCTCCCGACGCTGAGATCATGACCTGAGCGAAACCAAGAGTCAGAGGCTTAACCCACTGTACCACCCAGGTGCCCCTTTATATTGGCTTTGATGAAGAATGCAGACTTGTAGAAAAAAACAAAACAAAACAAACATAAAGACAAAAAAGGGTATAAACTTAGAGGAGTAACTCAGGGAAATTTTGCAAGTTGCCTTCCTTTGGATTCCTGTTGGTGTCCATCTGCCTCCAGAGGTAAGGACTCTCCTCCCTCTCGGTGTGAGACCACCTCTCACATGAGGGTCTTAGGACCTGCTTCAGGGAGAGGTCAGAAAGCCCCTCCTAGACCTGCCATTTCTCAGATTCCTTCAGCTTCAAATAGTTCATACACCAATGTTCCCTATCTTGGGGTAGCAGGCCCACCAGTTTCTCCTTCGCTTTATATATTCAACCCCCAGGGGAAAGGACCTAGGACCTAGAATAAAGTACCATCAGAAGCCCAGAATTCGCAGGCTGTGTGAGAAGGTGGAAGGAAAGGGGGAGGGGAAGGCTGGGGTTTCCCCGACCTCTGCTCTCTGTGACCTTGACCTCCCCTGATTCAAGCTCTTGCATTTTTGCTCAGAAATAGTTTGCAGCCCAGATCTACTAATGCAGGCAACCAGTTCAGCTTCTGCGGTCTCTCGGAGCCTCTGAGGAGGACTGGAGCCCTCTGACTTATTTCTGAAGCCTGAGCCTTTGACAGCACACCAGCCCGCAGCCCAGCCCCGGCTCTGCAAAGTTTGCCTTGAGCCTCAGTCCTCCTGTTTTATTAATACCACACATAACAAGAAGGACCAGCCTGAGTGGCAGCTACAAAGACACTCGTCTCCTAAAATGTGATATTTGATCACAGAAGGATTTTGCGGTAGGATAGCTTATAATCCTGAATTTAAATCCTTCCTGACTTTCAGAGGTTCCAGTATCAAAATCCTTTTAGGATTTTTCAAAGTGTGTAATCTGTTTAGAATTTAAAAAAAAAAAAAAAAAACTCTCCGGCCCATTCTTTCTCCAAAAATAGGCTTGCTACATTTTTAACTTCCTTTAAAAGAAATAGAGAAATGCCTTTTTAAAAATATATATATATTTTTGTTGTTTATTTGACTTAAGGGGCAACCGTTTCTAAGACATCCAATGAAATATGCATCCTAAAATCCAGTGAAACTTCTTTCAGTAACTGCAAATAAACCCAGAAGAAACATTTATTTTAAAAGGGATTAAGAAGAGAGAGAAACAAGGAGGTACGTTAAGGAAAAGAAGCTAAAGCATACAAGAAAGAAATACCAAACTCTATTCCTCTCTCCTGGAAACCTCAGGCAAGCAAAGGAGAGAGGAAACTGGCTGCTTATTATAATTTAAATTAGAGGGTGGAGAGTAAGTGAGTAAGTGTTCCCTGAATGGGAGGGAGCGCAGGGGGGAGTAGGGAGAGCTGAAGGGAAGGGCAACCACGTGGAGATGAGAAGGGCTGGCCCGTGCCCAGCGATCAGGACAAACCTCACCCTGGGGGTAAACCTGGGACATCTTCAAGGGTTGAATAAACGTTGAAGTCAGAAAAGTGTCCCCAAAGACAGTCCACAGGTAAGATTTCACCAGAATGGCTGAACCTCATGGACAAATTTTTCCATGTGATTTTCATTCCATTTTCCTCATCTGTTATAACATAAAATTTCATCAACTGTAAATGTCAGTTCTTCCCTTTATTACTTGCTAATGTCATAAAAATCTGAATTGTTTGCTTTGTTAAAGGGCTTGCTGGGCATTGACTTTTCCTTATTTGTACTTTACTACCCCAAATGTGTGGGGTTTATTTATTTTTTTAAAAAAAAATAACATCCCTTTTGAAATGGGATTTAAATAACAGAGCAAGGTTTGCCATTATCATAAATGTATAAAGTGCTTTGTGAGTAATAAAATGGATCATGGATTCAGGATAATTCAAACTGAAATGTTATGTTCAGTATCAAGATTAGATTACGTTAATGCAGTTCATTTTAAATAGTTTAAAGGCCATCAGATGCATGTGAAAAGGATCTGTATCATAACTTAGAATAAATAGACTGAGACATTTGTTTATAATGTCAGTGCTAAACAAATCTATTACTACATTTCTGCATGTAGCGTTATATTACCACTGCTATTAAATAAACAGAGCATGAAGATAAATTATGGCTTTAATTATAAACATTACCTTTGCGTACTTATTAATTTAAAATGGAACAATGTTCAATAACCTTAGGTTATTTATATCAGCTAACATTTTAATTAACTTTGTTGTATTTATGCGTCTTGGTAATTGTTGCTACCAGGCACATGGAGCTCCTTGAATAATAGAAGCAATCTAACCTATCCCTGTACATATTACCCATTAATGGGATGGTAACTTTGTAACTCCTGCCAGAGTCAGACTCTACTGCACAGGCTCCCTGGGTGAAGAGCCTAAGGCTTGAAAATTTGCCTTCCTCCATGGAAGCCACCAATGAGAGCACATGGAATTCCTGAATAAACTCTGGGTAAAGGTGGCAGAGGGACCAGGAATTATCCTGTGAATTATGAAAAAAAGGGGGGGGGGGCATCTTTCAAAAAGTTTGAGCTGGAAAACCATCATGGTAGAATATGTGGCCAGAGGCCATGTACAATCAATCAAATACACCCATCACAGGTTGGAAGCTGTCCTAAGACTCAGACAGGCAATACCTATCACAAATCTTGATGTTTCCTTATTCAACTTAATTTTTCCTTTAAACCTCCATTGCAAGAGGTTAATGGGCAATCTTTTTTCAGTCTTTATTGGAGTTGTACTGAAATTCAGAAGGCAGAACAACAGGAAGGGAAGACTTCTGGACCCAAGCTTACCATACTGGTAACCTCTTTGCTTTTCCATTAGTTCCTTGGTTCTAGTTCCATTAGTTCCTGCTACCCATTTCCATGCTATGAGAAGTCTGGGAAAGCTGTTTTCTGCATGAGAACCTCTTCCTCCTGACTTAGATTATGGGAGTCTACTCTCTGAACCCTGGCCACCTCTTCAGGATGCTGGCCCAAGCTTCCCTTGGGTCAAGCTTCTCAGTATATCCATAGGTCTCATCTCCTGTCCAAAGTCAAGGGAATGGTCACTCCTTTCCTCCTGTGTCCCCATAGGTTCCTACCTTTTTGCTAATACATCCCTTCCTTTTGTCCCTTTCTTCATAGACTTTACTAGTCCATTAAACCTAAAGACCAAAAATATTCACAACACAAACATAGTTGTCACTGTTCCTGGGAACAGAGAGGGCTTACTTTTCATAGGCTACCTCAAATTCCAAGAAATTAGAAGGAAGAAGAGAGAATGGTTACATGGGGGTGGGGGACAAGAGTCTTGAAGATAGGGATCTCTCTGAAATTTGTCCCCATGTCTGTGTCCCTATCACATCCTTTCCTCTCCCAAACCAAGTAGCCAACCATCTATCCAACAGGCTTCTGGATAGGGAGAACATTCAGGGGAGGAACTCTTTCATCCTAGCTAGCATATCTCTAGAATTCTGCAAGCAGTCAGGCATGTGAAAAATGCACAATACATATTTGTTGGAAAAAAACAAACAGATAAAAATAATGATCTCCACAACACATATCAGCCAACACTGGTGGTATAACATGATCTGAGCCAGGCACTGTCTCCACCTTCAAAAAATAGGAAGATCCGTCCAGAAGGTCAGCAGATCCTGTCAACCTGTAATGGGTTCTCACTCTAGACCTGATACTACAGTAATGTCAAGGGCTAAAACGGCCAAATTTCCATACCAAGATTATGAGATCAAAATGGTAACTGTTTAAGAAAGGTACATAGAATCTTTAAATAAATATTCTTCCTTATCTACTTTTTTAAAAAAACTATTTTCCCCCACTCTTATAAAAAATGTAGCTAAATTAGGGGAATATGTGCACACATGTGCACACACACACTCCAGTTTTCATATCCCCATTCCCACTCTCCTCATAGGCCAACTTTACAGTCACTTCTGTCTAGAAGAGAAAAGATCTGGATTCCATTTTCATCTAGCACTGACCATGTGGAAAGCCTTGAACATCTCCAAATCTCTAACCTGCTTATTCATCTGTGGAATCAGCTCAACAATTTCATCCTTACCCACCTTATCAGAATGATCAGTGTACCCATGGACATGACAAATATGAAGTCATCCAGGCGGAAATAATATCTTATCTGAATAAAAGGAGTTATTTTACAAATGCATTATTTGGGAGGATTCCTAAGCAAAGCATGTTTTACAACAGGGTCATGTATGGATTCAAAAGGGTTTGATCATGGGGCACCTGGGTGGCCCAGTCAGTGAAGTGGCTAACTCTTGATTTTGGCTCAGGTCATGATCTCAGGAGTGTGGGATCAAGCCCTGCATCAGGCTCCATGCTCAGCGTGGGGTCTGCTTGGGATTCTCTCTCTCCCTCTGCACCTCCCCCTGCTCACTTGCTCTCTAATTAGTTAAGTAATTAAAATCCTTAAAACCATTTCATCACACTTTTAGTGGTGTCAAGGAGCCAGATGTGTCCTGGGTATCCATTATTTGGTAGGGAGATAAGTCAAGTAGGTACTGGGGGATGGAATACAACATAGGAGTTTGAAATAAAGAACTCTAGTAATCCAGCAACACAGAGAGACTTCAGAATCCTAGTGTTGAGGAAAGCAAGTTAGAAGCAGAATCAGATTCACCCAACAATATCATGATGCAAATTTAAAAACAAACGCACAGGAAACAACACTATTCTAGTTGAAGGACGCGTGCTATGCATGTATAAACAAATGGAAGGTGAATGGGAAGGATGTGTATTTAAGACATTAGCACGGACATCTCTAGAGAAAGGGCGTGTGGGACTGGAGATGCAAAATGTTGCAGAAAATAAGAAAAAGTACAGTAAAAATGAAACTATTTTTCAGATAGGACAGATGATAATATGCCACAAACTGAGGAATAAGAGTGAATGTCTACCTGTTGTACAAATATTTTTTCTCAGGAAGGAAAGAAAAGTGCTTGCATTCGTTTGCTCAGGCTGCCATAATAAAGTATCATAACTTAAATGGTTGAAACAACAGGAATTTCTTGTCTCGCAGGTCTGGAGGGTAGAAGTCTGATGTTAAAACATAGGCAGGGTTGGTTCTTTCTGAGGGCTGTGAGGAAGGGATCTATTCCAGGTCTCTCGCCTCGACCCAAAGGTAGCCATCTTGATGTTCACACACTTTCTTCTACTATGCTTGTCTATCTCCAAATGTCACCTTTCAATAAGGACACCAGTCATATTGGATTAGAGCACACCCTAATGACCTACTTTTAACTTGATTACCTCTATTAAGACCCCATTTCCAAATAAGGGCACATTCTGAGGTAGTGGAGGTTAGGATATGAATTTGAGCTGGAAACACAATTCAACCCCTAATGGTGCTATATCTTGAACAACTTGGACAGGAGCAAATAGGATGATCTAAAAAGTATTAGACATCTTAGACTATGGTTATGGAGATAATTAAAGACTGAAGTGAAGATTAAAGGAAGAGTTAGAATAAATATCTTGAAGTATGCATATAAAACATCATACTTCTAAGTAGTTGTATTATTTTACAAATTCATGATTTTAAATATGCACATCTAATTAGACTAAGAACATGAGTACAATAAGGTATTGACTATTTCTAAATAATTCTAAAAGTTCATCAATTTAAGCGAGCCATCCAACTATTTTAATCTTCTCACTAGAAAAGTAAAGGATCACCACGTTGTCAGCTTCCTTCATACTCAAACATACATGTAGGGGCTAAAGCTAAAAAATGCATGCTTACCCCCTTCCAGTTAGATTACTCAGGTGTCTTCTCTATGAAGGGCCTATTTACTAGCCTGTTAAGAATTAATCACTCTCTCTTCTGGATAACAATTTCTTCATTTATTCTATTGTTGTATGTTGCAATTTTTTTTTTTTTAAGTATGTCTTCAGCATTAGAATGGAACTTTTTTTGAGAGAGAGAGAGAGCGTGGGTGAGCACGTGGGGGTGGTGGGGCAGAGGGAGAGAGAGAATCTTACACAGGTTCCACATTCAGCTCGGAGTCTGACATGAGGCTTGATCGCACAACCCTGAGATCATGACCTGACCTCGAAACCAAGAGTCGGTCGCTTAACCCACTGAATTAGCCAGCTGCCCCCTAGAGTGTGACTTTTTTAAGGGCAGGGACTGTGTTTCATTCACCCTGGATGCACACCTGGCTCATTTTTTTTTCTAGAAAATTAATAAATATCGTGGAACTCGACTCACCTATGATTGCCTTTGTTTCAAGTTTTTATTTTCCTTTCTTTAAATGGGCAATACATGCTTCTTATAAAAAATTTAAACAACACAGCTTTTTTTTTTTTTTAATGTTGTCTGGAAAAAAAGTGTTCTAACTAAACGCTAACCATATAATGCAATGTCTGTCCCTCTCAATGGTATATTTTGTATAATAAATAGCTTTCTTCATTATCATGTTTCATGGCTCCATGCTGTCCCATTGAATAGATGTTATAATTTATATAGCTTAAATGCCCAAAACGAAGGGGTGTATACTTTCAAGTTTTCCATGCTAGAGATCCAAGTAGAAATAAATAGAAACCAATAATAAAAGACTTTAACAGACCAATCCCAGTGGTCAAGTAGACCTAAAGTAAGTCATGATATAAGAGATTTGAACAGCGTAAGCATAAGGAAGATCAGATCTTGAGGGTAAACATTGAAATGTACACCCCAATAAGGGAGAATTTTCTTTCAAGAGCACAATGAATCATTCATGACAACTGAAGATACACTGTTTCACAGAAGAAGCCATAATAGATTCTATAAAATAAGAAGATACAAATAACATTCTCAGATCTTTTCCTAATAAAACAAGAAATTAACAATAAAGTAAAAATAAGTCCTTGGCTCTGAAATTTAAAAACACCTCTCTTCCCATAGTCAGGTGAAAGCTGAAAAATAAACCAAAATTTCTTTCTAAAAGAAAGTTACTGAACATATTACATGTCAGAATCTCTTGTGGGGTATCAGGAAAGGGGTGACCTGAGGAAAATTCAGGGCCTTAAATATTTATAACAATAAAGTGATGCCATAAAAAAAAATAAAATAAAATAATTAAGGGATGCCATGAAAACAAAGTCCCACATCAAAAAAGCAGGAACAAAGCCAAATAAAAAGAAAACAGAAGAATAGAAATCGTAAAGGTAAAAGCATAATTAAGATAAACCCCTGAAATGCAGTGAAATCAATACATAAATCAAAGTATTGTTTCCTTTAAAAAAAAAAAAATCAACAGGCAAACTACTCAACAATCTAATCAGAACAAAGAAGCCCAGGGGACACAGAGGGATCGGGGGAGGAGATGGGGAGGACACAAATATATAAAATAAGAAATGACAAGTGGGAAATAATGAGCTAATCCTGGGCATGTGGCTGTCACATTCTTGGGCAGATCCAGGTGGAGAGTCTGGGAAACAGTGGCCAAGCGGGTCTGTAGCTCAATAGAGAAGTCCAGGCTGGAAAGAGCGAGTCACCAGCCGACAGAAGGAAGTAAGAGCCCCCGTGTGAGTGGGGACACTAGTGGCTGGCTGTTTCCTCTTCCATCTTAGGTCCAGTCCCTGCCTCTCCTTGCTGGTTGTAGTGTGTTCCCAGGTGTCATGGCTTCTGAAGGAGATGGGGGCCGGGTGGTGGGGGTGGAGGGGTGGGGCTCAGGGGTGCAGAGAAGGGAAAGCCAAGGTATTAGCTGTCTTCACTTCTTCCTTCCTTCCTTCCTTTCTTTTTTTGTTAGATTTAGATGAAGATAAGTAGATATTGCTTATTTACTTGAGAGAAAGGGAAAGAGAGTGAGAAGAGAGAGAGAGAGAAGCAGGCTAAGTGGGGGGAACCCAACATGGGTCTTGGTTGCAGGACCCTCAGATCATAACCTGAGCCAAAGGCAGACGCTTATCCTGACGGAGCCACCAGGTGCCCTGCTGCCTCTACTTGTATTAATGATTCTCGGGCATGGCTTGCCTCTCCATCCGTGGCTCCAGCTCCCAGGTGGGCAGCCTCTGCAGTGGCTCCCACGTCCATGAGCAACCTTGGCTTTTTCGGCTCAGGTACAGCCCCCAGTTCCCATTACTCCTCCTGCCCTAGCAGTGGTGCGGGGGTGGTTCTATCATTGCTACTCTGAGTTGCCTCGTCTTCCTCCCTGTGGCTTCACAGCTCTCCTAGACCTGATGAATGTCCTCGACAGACCTCTATTTTCTGAGTGGACCTCTAGTTTCAGCTTCTCACTGCTCACCAGGAAGGGAGGAATTAATGCAAATTGGGGAGCCCCTACATCCAAGATTTAGATAGAAGACAAGGATCTCTAGAAGGACATGGGGAAGGAGCCATCAACAAGGCAGGAAGAAAAAGAGGAAACTCCATTCTGTCATTCCTGTGGTTCTTCCTCCGTCCCCCATAACGAATTTATATTTTAATTTATGTCTCCAGGAAATGTAATGTTGAGGGCTGAAGCAGCACATGGCGGCGGAAATTGGGGTGGGGGGGTGGGAAATGTCTCTCAAACTCCAGAAACACTCGGGTCTGCCAGCACCCAAGGCACAAGCTAGCTGCCTCTTGGAAAAGGAACCCTCAGCCAAGATATATTTTATTCAGTGGCTGGGCCGGGTTGTGTTTATAATCTTAATAACACCCCAGCCTAATCAAGTCAGCCCTACTACCTTAGCTATCATTTAATTGCCTGTGGTTTATATTTTGCATATTCAGTGCCTGTGTGATTGAAAAGGTAACGATTGAGCCACTTAAGAAAAAAAAAGAAGACAAATATTAACACGCATTGCATGAGAAACTCAGATTAAATGGGGTAATTTTACATTTCATCAGATTTCCTTTTTCCAAACTACTGAGTAAAGCTGGGGCATACACACAGGGGGAAAAAATTCTTTCTAGCCAGAGCTTAACTGTGCTTTTTTCCCCCTTCTTCTTCTTCTTCTTCCCATCAATAGATCTGCATAGCAGTGCTTCTGAAATCATCTAACTAAATGTGCCTCATTAACCTATATTTATCCATGTTGAGTGCCTGGTGATCCCTGATGTTTCTGGAATTGATTATCTCCCTCCAGGTGATTTTCAAAGAACCCAGAGCTTGGGAGGGTTTAATGGCTCTGTTGACATTTTCAAAAGATTTTAAATTTCAGTCCCCCTTCCCTGACCACTAGTCCTTGTCCATTTTACTTGTTCCTGTGAGTTTCCAGTCGTTTTCTCTTTGGCCCCAAGCAGAAACCCTGACCTGACAGGCTCTCTGACTTCCTCAGAGCTGGCCCAGAACTTTCTGCAGCCCACCAGGGTGGTACGGTGGTGGTCTCAATGACAGATGACACTTCCCCTGCAGTCAGGAAGTGGTAAAAAGTAATTGTGCTTTACGGAACCATGCCACGTGGTCACAGAAGAATAAGGAGTGGCCCATTAAAGCCAGAGCCCAGGGGCCCTCACTGGCTCTGTTCACATCTGCCCCAGCTTCCTGGGCAGTGCGGACAGCTGGTTAGAAGACAGATGCTCCCTGAGGGAAGGGGTGCCTTCTGCTTCTGTGCTTCCAGACCCTGGTCCATAAAGAGGGCTCAAAAATTATTCCTTCAGTGATGGAATTCGTGAACGTTGAGCAGCATGAATTGAACATATTTAGAACAGCAAACCCAGAAACAAATTTCCAAATCTGAAGAGATCTCGAGATTATCTGGGTTCCTGCTTTCCCTTCAGAGGCAAATGCAGCATCAAAGCCAGGCTCTGGAATCAGATAAGCACTCCACATATAAAAAGTAGGACTCTGAGAGATCACACTCCTCTAAGACTCAGTTTCCCCATCTGGGAAGTGGAGATAACAATGGTAGGTACAGGTGCGTGGGGGATGGGTGAAATAGATGAAGGGGATTAACAGGATTAACAGTGCACTTTTAATGATGAGCACTGAGTAATACACAGAACTATGGAACCTCTCTATCATACACCTGTAACTAAACAATACTGTATGTTAATTATACTTGAATTAAAAACAATAATGTTAGGTACATTATAGGGTTATGGTAAGACTTAGAAGATATAATACTTGCAATATACTTAGAAGAGTGGCCAGCCCTCAAAATATGTTAACCACCGTTACTTAGGTCAGGGAATTTGGTTTAGTTTAGTTTCAATTAAAAAAAAGTGCTCCATATCACTCAGCATCAGGGAAATACAAATCAAAACCACAATGAGATATCACCTCACACCAGTCAGAATGGCTAAAATTAACAAGTCAGGAAATGACAGATGCTGGCAAGGATGTGGAGAAAGGGAAACCCTCCTACACTGTTGGTGGGAATGCAAGCTGGTGCAACCACTCTGGAAAACAGCATGGAGGTTCCTCAAAATGTTGAAAATAGAACTATCCTATGACCCAGCAATTGCACTACTGGGTATTTACCCCAAAGATACAAACGTAGTGATCCAAAGGGGCACGTGCACCCGAATGTATATAGCAGCAATGTCCACAATAGCCAAACTATGGAAAGAACCTAGATGTCCATCAACAGATGAATGGACCAAGAAGATGTGGTATATATACACAATGGAATACTATGCAGCCTTCAAAAGAAATGAAATCTTGCCATTTGCGATGATGTGGATGGAACTAGAGGGTATCATGCTTAGCGAAATAGGTCAGTCGGAGAAAGACAACTATGATATGATCTCCATGATATGAGGAAGTGGAGATGCAACATGGGGGGTTATGGGGGTAGGAGAAGAATAAATGAAACAAGATGGGAGTGGGAGGGAGGCAAACCATAAGAGACTCTTAGTCTCACAAAACAAACTGAGGGTTGCTGGGGGGAGGGGGTTGAGAGAAGGGGGGTGGGGTCATGGACATTGGGGAGGGTATGTGCTATGGTGAGTGCTGTGAAGTGTGTAAACCTGGTGGTTCACAGACCTGTACCCCTGGGGATAAAAATATATTATATGTTTATAAAAAATAAAAATTAAACAAAAATAATAACATAAAAATTAAAAAAACAGAAAAAAAAAATGGAACTTTTTCCCCCCCAGAAAAAGTCTTGATTGAGACTTCATGAATATAAAACAGATTGAAGCAGAATTATCCTGGTAGATACTGGGGCAGGTGGAAGGGCCTTCTTGTCTGTGTTCCTCTTGTCCCAGGAAATAGCATCTCCAGAAAACCCAAGACCTCCAGAGAAACAGAAATTTCTGGAGCAAACTCTGATGCTATATTTACCCGGATCATTCCTCATTCCACAGACAATGACACCGAAGCCCAGAGACAGGAAGTAACTAACTTAGGGTCACACAGCAAGTATCTGATGCCACTTTCTTGGATGTTCTTCTCTCCTTTCCTATTGATTGCAGGATCTCAGATTGGCAGGGTCCTTGAGAATAAAATAACCCAGTCCTCTCCTTCTGTAATATCTCTTGGTGATGGTGGACTGCCTTTCTTAGATGTCTCCATCAACATAAGGAATTCTAATGCTGGAGAATTCTGGTCAAAATTGCCTGCCTGCAGCATCCACTTACATGTAGTTATTATTGTGAGTAGAGTATACCCAATAACCTCCCGATGTACATAAAGACAGGGAATACTATTCGCTTGGCGTTGCGGACACATCTGGGTCTTCTGGCTCGTGACATGTGCCCCATGATGGTAGAGCAGGGGAGGAAGACAGATCCTTAGCACATCTTCATGAAAGAGCCCCAGGCCCCAAAGACCGCCACCATCCTTCGCCACTTCCTGCCAGACGAGAGCGATCAACACTGGGGGGCTAGCTGAACCCATCCTCACTGCCTGAGCTGGGGCCATCTTCCTGACTGTGCCTCTCACATTCTCTCTCCATTTGAATAAGAAACTATTCAACCTTTCAACACGTCTTTGTAGTCATGAAAATAAATCAGAAGGTCAAGTCTCCCTTCCCCATCCCCATGACTGTGCTGCACAATAGGGGGAAAAATGCACCTGTCTATCTCACCACAAATCGCCTACACTTCTCTCTGTGACCGCGATGGGGGGTTGGATGAGATGGATAATGGATAATGGAGTAACCGTTCCACATAGTCTGACCACTGGGCATTGTGCCAAGTCAGGAACCCATAAGAAGTGATGAACAGCAGGAGCCCAATCCACTCCCACACCATCAGAAGGGCAGTGCCCGGCCCACAGATTCTCCCAAAGCAAGCAGTGGGGCGTCTCTCTTCTCCCTCACGGGTATAAGGGTTGTTGCCATTTCTGAGCCCCTCAGTATGCAGGGGTTAGAACTGCATGGACTAGTCACCCCTTTCTCAGTGTTTACCACACTGTGGCCACCTCTCCAGAAACACCACCAGCACCCAGCTCCCGCTGAACCTCTCTAGAAGAGCGTAGTCTAATTAAACACC